>NC_085141.1:174132609-174433407 GCF_024139115.2 Armigeres subalbatus | reverse complement strand
TTTTAGCATATTGTGTGAACATTTCTATATTTCTGTAGAATATTTTTTGTAATTTTCGCAACACTGATTGATGTTTACTTACTGTTGGCGATCGTTGTAGATAGATTCAAATTCATGTTAAAAATTGTCGTATGAATAACTAAAAGTATTCGTTATAAGGGAAACTGGACACACATGATCCCCAGGGATACATGATCCCCAGGGATACATGATCCCCCCTGTTTTCTCGAAAGCTAATCACATTTTTATACCAGTGATATGTGCTAACGGATCCGTTACATAGATTATTGAACCTGAGTAACATTTGATATTAGTTACTTTATGTATATGGGTTTTAGAGAGTTATTATTATTTAAGCATTCTCAAGCATTTTTTCTTCAAAGGAGAAAAGTTTAATAACTTTAAATATGTCCAACCCAAAATTCCCGTAATGCTGGGTAGACACCTTTACGTGGTGTGTTACGGGGTAAGATCTACCACGGTCACATTGCCAGCTACAGGCAAATCCTGACCCAACGAAAACCTTCCCCAATTTCCAATTCTGTAGTGCTTATGAAATTGTCGGTAAGTCATTAAGTAAATACTACACTAATCCTTCCTTCCAACTTCCTAGATGCTTCCCGACCGCAAATAGTCATACTTATGTCCCTGTAATGTTTTTCTTAGATTGGAATCAAGGATTTAACCCCCCTTGATTTCTGATAGCAGTCTGGAAAAGCATTTCAAAAATAACATGAGTATAATTAAAGTGTCCAATCTTCTAATGTTGTGGTAGCGCTTCTTTTATTTTCAGAATTGTCATCACACTGTTACCGAGGAAAGAAGCTGACGTTACCGCCTACTAATGATGATTTTCTTCTTTTCTTATTTATAGTGAATGTAGTTATTTTGAACACGACGTCAACCATCACTTGCCGAATGGAGCATTTCATGACTTTTAAATAGCTTCGCTCCCAACGGAAAAAATATTAATATAATATTTGATTACTATTTATACTAACTGGAAGCGTTTGGTACGGGAGGTCCACGCTTTCTTCCTATCCCCTCGGTTTCATGGTATGGATCGACTTTAAGGGTTTATAAATTCTGAGGTCGCTCAGTATCTAGAAATCATCTCTGCGGTACATACTGCGTAGTTGGCCTGGCCGTATGAAAAGAAAAATGACGGAATTTAGAAACCGTCATTTTCCAGGATGCTTTCAAGTATTGGCTGCGCAAGTATGAGATTAGATTAGATTAGATTAGATTAAATATGTCCAACCAAAAAGTACCAAATTTTTATTGGACAAAGTTTAATTATTTTAGAATTGAATAAATTCATTCAATTAACTATTGGTTATTTTCCATTGAATACAAAAAACAAAACAAGATAAATACTCAACATGAACACACATGATCCCCCACAGTTTGGACACACTTGATCCCGATATTGCATATATTAAGGCGTTTGTTGTATACCGTCGCATATTATTGTATTGTATGTAACTAATTGATCTGCTAAAATTAATTTTCTAGTTAAAAAGTATAAATAAATGTAATTTCTCTTTAATTTTGTCAATCAGATGATACACGCGCAATTTGAATTTCTCAATAGCTTTATTTCATTACCCAGAACAAAGTGTAGTTGAACAGGGATATTTACCATTGGCTATGGCATTTACAGTGTGGCTAATTTTCAGAGATTTAGTAGAATAATTAGATTCTAAAATTACAAAGATATATTTATGTATCGATCAACCATTTTTGGTATCATAACTGTATCAATCACAAAGAGAGATCCTCTTGGGAACATCATGGCTGTCGTGATATGACCACTGTCTTTTAGTGGAGTGAATGGTTTGAAGATAAATCATCATCACCATGCCAATTTTGTTGCTATAGCCGACATTCTATTTGTCACTATTACTCTATTCGAGAACCAAAATACTTGCCTTGCTTAATACCAACAATATTTAACTTTCGCACGACTGCTATTACGACAGACTATGAAGAATTGTCAGAATTTGAGGCTAGACCAATTCAACCTTTCATTAGACTTGGAAGAACCTAAACATGTTCAGCTCACAAAGGGATCAATTTCCCCCTATATGGGGATCAAGTCCCCCGCAAGTTTGTGCCAAATTTTTTATCTTTCGGCGAAATTGATTTTTCATGAACAAATAATTGCTTCCAATGACGTTTTTGAATAGCTTATTAAATTCTTTATCAAGTCCATCAAGAAGCGTGCAAATCTGTGTATGTTACATTGAGAAATATTCTAAACAAAAAGTGGGGATCATGTGTGTCCAGTGTCCCCTAATGTTCGACTAAAATCGAAGTAAGCTATAGGGCACTGCACAGTAAAATCTCTTTCTCTTTCTTTTTTCATGAAATTTGACGTTTACTGGCCTTGTTGTTTTCTAATTTCTTTGCAGCAAAAAAGAGACAAAGCAGTCCGTGCAGTGGCCTATAAGATTATAGTTTTAGCAAATCATTATGATAATGTTTGCTATCGTATAACGTAAATTGAATTATTTATAGTTCATACATCGTATGAAACTAAGCGATATGAATCATTCATATGATCGGCTCCCAGATTTGGTTTGTATAACTTCTAGATCTAGAACTTTGCTTTCCATAAATAGGGAAAAAAGTGGAAATACAAAATGAAAATGGTTCAATTAGTGATGTGAGTAAAATATTTGCTTGTTCTTTTTTCTCTTTAATTTTGATATATCGTATATCAAGCCATAATTTCTTGTACATTAATCATAATGGCTGCAATGTCGGTTAAATGTCAGTGAAAAATCAAATATCATCAAACTTGGGCCATAAAAAAATCGTAAGTGGTGTAATACTAAATCCTATTAGAAGCAAAAATTTGTCTTTTATTACCTATATCGCCTCCACTTTGGTACGTATAGAGGCTTTATGTGCATTATATACGATTAAATGATGTTGTATATGAATACGTATAATATTTAATAAACATACCAAAATGTTGACTGGGATATCACTAGTTACAGTAACTTAAACTAACTGATTGGAATTTTGATATCATTTAGTCTATGTTACTAAAACTATAGGTATAATTCCGTTACTAGTGGAATTCAAACAACGAACCATTAGGCAGAGTTGCAGAAAAACCTTCGCACTAGAAGTCACAACACCTTTTGAAATTCAGCTTTTGGAATGACTTATTGACAAACTACTAAATGATCGAACGCAAATTAATAAATGATCGGAACATCCTTTGGAATATGTTTGTTTCTAAATATACGCTACGCGAATCCACATAGCCACTATGTGCGAAATTCTGTAATCAAACTTTATGTGTGCAACATAAATAATATGATTGGATTTTTTTCAGGGTATAACATTGCAGAGGACAGCCACTGATTTTGTACATTTGCGTTTTTTGCCTTTCTCGTACAACAAAGTTGTACCGAAAGGCTATCGTTTCACTCCAAAACCGAACTTTTTATAGAAGTCTCGGAGACCCATGATGTTCTATACCAATCAACTCAGCTCGTCGAGCTGAACAAATGTCTGTCTGTCCGTGTGTATGTGTGTGTATGTGCACGAAAACCGAAAAACATTAGCCACTTTTTCATATAGTAATTCTTAACCGATTTTCTCGCAACAAGTTTGCATTCGACAGGGGACAAAGCCTTGTTGGTCACTATTGAATTTGATAACGATCGACTATTGCGTTTAAAAGTAATTAAGAAATGGAATCGAACTATATAAGCGCCATATAAGGTTGGTGTCTTGGCTAAATGCGAGAAAGGCAGTATCACAACTCGGTGAATTAAGTTGGGTTTTTTTTATTTCATAGCACTCTTTAATGTGGATTATTGATGTTTTATTATCAAAAGGAAGCCAAGGAAATATCCTTAAACTCTTCTGATGACACCATGTCTCTAAAATGCAGCTTTCAGATCGAAAACTGAAAAACGCACGTTTTGGGGACTTTTAAGCCAATGTACACTACCTCTTCAAGTCATGCTTCTTTTACAGGTTAGCGAATATCAACCTACCACTGCAAAAGTAACCAAATGGAACCACTCATCAGCGCACGTCCGCTTGTAGATAATGTTGAACATTTACCATTTAGTACACACGCAATAAAACCTGCCATCGTAATTGTTTACATTGTACAGTTCGAGTCGCTCAAAACAACAGACAGATGAAATATACACACTTCCAGCGCAGCAGCGATGCCATATCGAGTAATGCTTTTTAGTGGGTGCTATTTGGTGGAACAATAAAAAATACGAGAAATGTATATTTTTACGAAGCTAGGCAAACAACGAACGAATTGCGTGCAGCTGGTCAATGGTGGAAGTAGTTTAGTGTACAGTCAATACGACTGGTTTATCCATAATATTTGTAATTGTGCTTAGTGAACGTACTTGTCCCAGTTATGGGCACTAACATTCTGATTGATAAGTTTTATTATTCATTCAAATCGTGGTATAAAGTAGGAAGGCTTTAGATATTTCTGACATCCAATTGCGCTTCGGAACATTCCTCTAGAATATCTAACTAACTGTAATATTCTGTTTCACAAGCATAATCTTGAACTGTCGAATGTGAAGAAAAGAAGAAGTTTTGTCAAAAAAAATATCTCTATTACTAAACATGTGCCTGCATAGTGGCTAAAATTGTGCTTTTAGCGCGTTTATATTATAGTACCTTTATTATAGCGTAAATGTGTCTTCGAGCTATTTTATCTGAAGTCGATGCGCTTCTTTGGAGGTATTCTGCTACTGATTAATCCCCCTAAAAGTTAGATAAAAAAGGATTGATTTTTTATAAAAATTGTAACAAAAGTTCTCCTGAAAAACTTCGTAGAAGACGGTAAGTTCGTAATTCCGTTACCTTTGAAGATTTTTTACGTTTTATGCTGACAACCCCCATATCTTTTTCATCTTTATTTCTACATTTATTGCATGTTCTAGAAAGTTTTAGATAATATTGAAATACGCTGTTTAGTAGGTATTGCGATTTAAAAACTTGAAAAATAAAAAAGTTTTTACAGTTGTATTGGATTTTTTAGTCATATTTCAATTAACTGCAACTTAATAACGGAGCGATTCCAAGCAACAGCATCAAAATTTAAGAAAATTTTTAATTCATGATTTTCTATTGAGTTGAAACTTTGCACAGTTTTTCAATTTCATCTAAATCGTCATTTTTCGATATCAAATCTTCATATTGAGTCACGACTAACTTTTCAAAAGGGTGTATGTGAAAATGGTTCAAAAATATTTAAAAAGCTGCACAGCAAAACGGAATGTTCGATTGTTATGATTTTTTCAGCAAAGTTAGACAACTAAATGGTGATTCTTAAGAAAATGTGCACAGTAAAAAAAAAAATTTTTTTGCCTTTAAAAATATCATTTTTGTCACAAAAACTCAAATATCTCAAAACCCTATCTTTTTCGAACGTAATTTTTTTAGGGAAAACGGTCCATTATATTAGCTATCTACCATAAAAATTTGGTGATGGTAAACTAATAAACAAAAAAGTTATGACATTTCAAACATTTCACAATTTTCACATATAGTAAACAAAAAAATTTCCGTGTATTTTTTTTTCATACAGAATCGCAGATTGATGCTGATTTTATTGTTAAGGGCCTTGAGTGAGTTAAACAAGTTGTTTGTATGATATTCCATATTTATGTATTCATCGATATTAAGTATATTATATGTATAAATATTATATGTATAAATAAATAAAATGAATTAATATTATCCTAAGTATTAAATTAAATGTGGCAGTTACACAATGTTGTTATAGAAACTCTAAGAGTTTTGGGTTTGAATTTTGGTATGGGTTATGATATCATGAAAACAGTTTATTAATACTTATTTTTTATTTATTTTTATTCAAATTTTTAAAATATCGAACACTTTTGAATTATTATCAGCACAGTTTGAGTATAGTTTTGCTTTAATTTTATTTTCCGACAATGGAATGAAACAGTGAAATTTTTGGGTTCCTTGGATCGTTTTCGCGTTATTAAATTGCTCGCTGAGCTCTGAAGCCTTTATTTCGTACTCTTCAGTAGTAGTAAAACAAAATGATAATTTGGTTAAATCTTTTTCTTTTCTACTATTTGCCCAATCAAAAAGTTCTTTCGCAGTTTTAATTGGATGCTCACGTTCTTTGGCTAAACTTGCTCTTGTGGCCATGCGCTTTATTGTTCCTCCAATAGCATCACAAGGACCTTTGCCATGTGATGTAGCAAAAAAATGCCATTCTGCATCAATTCCGTACATTGATTTAAATTGACATAGGCTCGAAAAATTCTTACGATTTTTGTACTGCGACGCTGCTCCATCAGACATGAAATATATCTTTTGACTTCTTTATGCTTATAAACGCGTAGAGAGTTAATGATTGTTGCAATGAACAAGGTTACGGATTCGGAGTCGTGTCTTAAATCTTCGGAAATTATAATAAAACTTAAGTGTTCAATTTGCGTACTTCCATTAAAATAAATAACGATTGGATGAATGGTAGCTTGTTGTACGTTCCAGTGATGGGACTGCACTTCATCTTGCAATACAAAGCTGTAATTTTCAGAAAAATCACAAAGGACTAAAGATTCACCATTTGGTAATGTATTTTTCGTATTTTTAAAAAGCTGGATTGTTCTGTTTTAATGAAATCGTGAGGGATTAAACTTTCTAATTTCAAGCAAAAATATGACACAAACTCATCTACAGGTTTTACAATAGTTTCTATGTCACACCTATCCGTGGTCACCCATTGCTCAAATGATAACTGATCAATATATTTTTCTTCAAACTCAGCGAATAAAGTATTTTCCAATGATGAAGAATCTGGACAATCCGAACAAGATCGTAGATAGCAATTTGATGTTGTATTTTCACACAAAAGACTACCAGTTAACATTTTAATATCCTTTGTTAAATTGATTCTTTTCAAACTATGTAAAATAAGATTAATATTCTCATGGGTTGTGCACACACACACATTATGTGTTCCTGAATTGGAAAGAAGCTTACATTGCCTTGGCCGAAGGCTTGCAAATGAGGAAAACCTATTTTAATATTATCGTGAATTTCCTTGAAGCGTGTGTACGCTTCTTTCAAAGTCGTCATCATTAATCGTTTTTGGATTGCTTGACGCTTTCCATCTTTTTTACTGATACATAATCTTTTGACCAGGCATAGCTCGACTTACTTCATCATCTTCAAAATATTGAACTACTATTTCTTTTGTCTCATCTGTTAATGCAGTACTAGACCTAGTATTTTTGGTTGAAAGACAGTTATTCTTCAATTGTTTTGCCTCTTTTACTGTATTTCTATTGGTTTTGAACTCATCAATGGCATCCTGAATAGACCACGAACTTGGCAGCATCGACAAAATCAATAATTTTTCTTTCCTTGTCGTGGCTGCATTCGAGAACCTTTCCTTCATATTTATAATTACCTCATCGTAGTCTGTATTTTCCACATCATCAGGTCCTAATTTGAAGAGGTTTCTTCGTACAGCTTCGTTTATTTCACGGTATTTTTTCTCCGGGTAATAAACGTAGTCCATCTTACTCCATTTAATCGGAGTCACTTTTATCCCAGCTATGCCCTCGTTAAAGCGTTCGATGTTGACCTTTTGGATACACTCATCTTCCGATTGATTTGTTGAAACAGATTTCGCCTATGGTACGGTGGCAAGGCTCTCAGCACTTAATACTTCTGGTAATTCCTCAGTTGTTGTCGATACATCTGGCAATTCCTCAGTTGCTGTCGTTTTCGAACTTCCTGCGCTCTGCTCAACCGATGATATACAGATTGCTCTTTTGTCAACGTTTAGACGGCAGGACGTGCAAATGCGTAAATTTGTATTCAATGTGGACATTGGAGCATAACCAGTCGCTTTCAGTTTATCTATGGTGCTTTCGGTGAGATTTCGTAACTCTTTTGAATACTTTTTCCATCAAACGGCCTACAACAGTTGAGAAAGCGGCTACTCATGTTGTTCGTAATATTTCAATAAACAAAATCACTTTTAAGTTTTTACTGACTAGTTTGGTGTCATTTGCTTGACTGAAGAAAAAATTACTATAAGATCTTTAACAACCTTAGTAGTAGTAATTTTTTTGTTTTTTCGTGAGCATTGTCATGGTATGTACCTATCATGCATTTGTTGTTGTTGAAGATACCCGTTTCCTCCCGATCATAAAGTCTATTCTCTAAGAGGTATATTTTTGCAGGTAAACTATAGACGTACACGTGTATATAAATCTTTGATTTTGCAGCTTTTGTCTTAAAAATAACATTTCTGATATGTTTCTATCAACGTTATTATCAACAGGTTTCAACACTATTAAAAGAATTTTTCGCCAGTCACGTGCAATGAAAATTATGACACTATCAATACTTTTGATCACAACACTGGATCGTGTCTAAGTTTCTTATAGATGCTATGAATAATTAAATCAAAATATCATGAAAACAACTTGTTTAAATCACGTCCCTTAACAATAAAATCTGCATCAAACTGCAATTCTAGAAATAACTTACACAGAAAAATTTTTTTTTTTACTAAATGTGAAAATTGTGAAATGTTTGAAATGTCATAACTTTTTGTTTATTAGTTTACCATCACCAAATTTTTATGGTAGATAGCTAATATAATGGACCGTTTTCCTAAAAAATTACGTTCGAAAAAGATAGGGTTTTGAGATATTTGAGTTTTTGTGACAAAAATGATATTTTTAAAGGCAAAAAAATTTTTTTACTGTGCACATTTTCTTAAGAATCACCATTTAGTTGTCTAACTTTGCTGAAAAAATCATAACAATCGAACATTCCGTTTTTGCTGTGCAGCTTTTTAAATATTTTTGAACCATTTTCACATACACCCTTTTGAAAAGTTAGTCGTGACTCAATATGAAGATTTGATATCGAAAAATGACGATTTAGATGAAATTGAAAAACTGTGCAGAGTTTCAAATATTTTCGAAATGGTCGCTCAGGATCGACTGACATGCCCCCGTGGAATGCCTCGGGCAAATTGTGGCAGCTAACTTCATACGCTTAACAAAATACAAGAAATTTACTTTAATTTAATACATGAACTGTAGAGTTGTAAGCGAATGTAAGGAATGTTTCATCGGAGACCATTTCCTACTATGCAATTAGAAATCATTCTACCATCACAAGGAGTTGTTGAACCAATGCACCATGCGTCTCCATATGCTTGCATGCTCATACGTCGAACATGTTCAAAGTTTGTTGGCATAAAAAGCAAAATCTCCAAAAATAATGAAATTACGAACTTGGTGCCTTCGACAATCTTTTTCAGGAGAACTTTTGCTACAACTCCCACAAAGACATATACCTTCCATGTTGTAAAGTAGATAAAATAAATTTCTCAGCTCACTTTTAGGCGTATACCTTTTAAGAAGCGTATCGAGCTGCTGCTAAAATGTCTCGAAGGCGCCATTACGGTAAATCACATAATAAAGGTCTTTTAAATGAACGCGCTAAAAACACGATTTCAGCAACCGTGCACTGCCGGGATTACCAATTCTTACCATATATCTTTATGGTATATGAATACGATATCTCAATTATGCTACTGTAGAACTTATAACGATTCATCATCATCGTCAAAGGATTAAATTTCGGACAGTTAGATAATGTTCAATTGATTTGTCGCCATTTCATCAATTTTAACGAGCTAAGATATGCTGAAAGCAGCACTAAAGCGAAGAGATTGATCTATCATGTAAATAGATCGTCTCAGTGGTTGGTAAAAATATTTAAAAATCGCGTTTGAAGATGGGTGTCCGAAATTCAACGTGGACAGGCTTTATCATAAATATATATGACTCATATTTTAAAACGGTCAGGCCCACGGTGCAGGCTAAAATTGGGAGATAATTTATAACCCACTGGTAATCAAATTATTCAGTAATGGAAGAAACAGGGACGGCCGTAGCCACCGTTTCACAGTCAGGGAGTATATGAAAAGGGTGACGTTGGAAGTGACATTGCTAAGAAAATTATTGCCACTCCTGGCTGATCCAAATTCCAAGGATGGGACACAGGTATTGCGCCCATATGTCATGGCAACTATGCCAAGACTAAAGTGCCAATACGCTCTCTGACACGAGATAAAATAAAACAAATTCATAAAACAGTACAACATTCAAACCTTGATAACGTCCTGACTAGAAGAGCATAACAAAAACTGTACACAATCTTAACACATTGTGATATTTATAACATATTTTGATAAAATGTTGTTCTAATAGCCATTATCTTTCATGGTGTAACAAGATTTTAATTCTCTGGTCCACCAATTTTGGAAAGTTGCTGATGGAAGACTGTAATCATTTTTTTTTAACTTATTTGATTTGCTAATTATCTAATACATGCATTCATATCTTAGACTAGGTGTTCCGTGTTTTCTTAACACTATCATCCTTATTTGCTATGTCATATTTTTAGTTATTATTAATACATTTCAATTGCCTCTGGCAGTTAGAATTTTTCCTCTAGTTGAATTGAACCATGTAGGAATTACAATGTTTTCAACTTAAACTAAACTTAACCTATTTTATAATGAGGGTACAAGAAGTTAATCGTTGCAATAGAAGATTGCAACGGTTTTGTCTAAAATTGGAAATTATTTTGTTGGACATTTGTTGCAATGCCTCAATATTAGAAATTCTATGAAGTTCATTGGTACTATACCAAGGAGGCAACTTCAGAATCATTTTCAAAATTTTATTTTGAATCCTCTGAAGTGCCTTCTTTCTGACATTGCAGCGACTAGTCCATATTGGCACAGCATACAACATGGCAGGTGTAAAAATTTGTAAAAATTTGTGTAAATCAAAAGTTTTTTCTTAAGACAAAGTTTTGATTTTCTGTTCATAAGTGGATATAGACACTTAATATATTTGTTACATTTGGCTTGAAGGCCGTCAAAGTGATTTTTAAAAGTTCATTTTTAATCTAGCAGAAGTCCTAAATATTTTGCTTCGCTAGACCAATTAATTGAAACCCCATTCATAGTGACAATATGTCTGGTAGAAGGTTTCGAATAAGAAGCTCTCAGCTTATGTGGGAAAATTATAAGCTGAGTTTTGGAATCATTCGGGGAAATTTTCCATTTTTGCAAGTAAGCGGAGAAAATATCCAAACTTTTTTGCAATCTACTACAAATGACACGAAGGATTCGCCCTTTAGCTGAAAGTCCCGTGTCATCTGCAAATAAAGATTTTTGACACCCTGGTGGTAAATCAGGTAAGTCAGAACTAAAAATGTTATACAATATGGACCCCAGTTTGCTGCCATGGGGAACACCAGCCCTTACAGGAAATCTATCAGATTTGGAATTCTGATAGTTTACCTGCAGTGAGCGATCTGATAAATAATTTTGGATCATTTTAATGATGCACAGAGGAAAATTAAAATTCATCAATTTTACAATCAAACCTTCATGCTAAACACTGTCAAATGCTTTCTCTATATCAAGAAGAGCAACTCCAGTCGAATATCCTTCAGATTTGTTGAACCTAATTAAGTTCGTAACTAATAATAACTGATGAGTGGTTGAATACCCATGGCGAAAACCAAATTGCTTATCAGCAAAAATAGAATTGTCATTGATATGAACCATCATTCTATTTAAAATAATCTTTTCAAACAGTTTGCTTAAGGAAGAAAGCAAACTGATTGGGCGATAACTAGAAGCCTCAGCTAGATTTTTGTCCAGCTTCAAAATTGGAACAACTTTGGCGTTTTTCCATTTATCTGGAAAGTATGCCAATTGAAAACATTTGTTAAATAAATTAATCAAAAAGGATAAAGAGCTCTCAGGAAGTTTTTTGATAAGTATGTAGAAAATACCATCATCACCCGGGGCTTTCATATTTTTTAATTTAAATTTAAATTCTAGTAATAGATCTCACTTCATCCAAATTATTTCCGAACGAAGGGTCAAAAACATTCTCTTGATTGAGAATGTCTTCGAAGCTCCGTGTAACCTGATCCTCAATTGGACTATTGCGACCTAGACTAAAATTATGGGCACTCTCAAACTACTGAGCAAGTTTTTGAGCCTTTCGCCATTTGTTAATAATAGATGTATCGAGAGGAATATCAACATCAAAATTCCTATCGATATACGTTTTATATAAATCCCAATCAGCTCTATGATAATTAAAAGTAGAGCTGATTGGATTGTAAATGGCTTCTTGTGAGATTTCAAACGTCACAGGAAGGTGATCAGAGTCAAAGTCAGCATGAGTTACCAATTGGCCTTACAGTTGACTTGAATCAGTTAAAACCAAATCGATTGTCGATGGATTTCTAGTGGATGAAAAACAAGTTGGGCCATTGGGATATTGAATAGTATAATATCCCAAAGAACATTCTTGAAATAAAATTTTGCCGTTGGAATTGCTTTGAGCATTATTCCATGAAAGGTGTTTGGCATTGAAGTCACCAATTACGAAGAATTTAGATTTATTGCGAGTCAGAATTTGAAGATCAGCTTTCAACAAATTCTTTTGCTGCCCATTGCATTGCAATGAAGGAAAATTGTCCAAAATTTGTTTCAACAGAAACTCCCAAGGTTTCAAAAACTTTGGTTTCGAACGAAGAAAATAATTTATGTTTGATACGTCTATTAATGACAATGGCGACCCCACCATAGGCGCTGTCAAGACGATCATTTCTGTAGATAAAATAATTTGGATCTCTTTTAACGGAGAGGCCTGGTTTTAAATATGTTTCAGTTATAATGGCAATATGCACATTATGAACTGTTAGGAAGTTGAATAATTCATCTTCTTTAGCCTTTAGAGGGGCATTCCAATTTAGAACTTTCACACAATTATTTGGATCCATTTAAACGGAGTCCGATAACGATTTTTTGTGTGTACTTTATACCGACTATATACTACTTTTTTGCGTGAAGGGCATTCCCAGAAATTGGATTTATGATTGCCCCCACAATTTGAACATTTAAATTTATTGGAATCTTCTCTCACAGGACATGTGTCCTTGGCGTGAGAGGTTTCACCACAAATCATGCATTTAGCATCCATGTGACAATGTTTGGTTCCATGACCCCACTTTTGGCACTTACGGCACTGGATGAGGTTTTGGAAATTTCCCCCAGGCCTGCGGAAATGTTCCCATGTAACATGGAGATGGGACATGATACAGGCCTTTTCCAAACTTTTCATATTATTTAGTTCACTTTTGTTAAAATGAACTAAATAAAATTCTTGAGAAATGCCCCTCTGGGAAGTACCAGAGTGGGATTTCTTTTTCATCTTAATTACTTGGACTGGTGGAAATCCAAGTAATTGAGAAATTTCAATTTTAATCTCATCCAGTGATTTATCATCACTAGGGAGACCTTTTAAGACGACTTTGAGCAATCGCTCAGTTTTGTCGTCGTATGTGAAGAATTTATGGTGCTTCTCAATTAAATACTGAAGAAGACGTTTGCGATCGTCAAAGGATCCCGGCAAAACGCGGCCGTCACCCTTCCTAGCAATCTGAAATGAAACCTTGATCCCCTGAAGGTTACTCAAAATCTCATTCCAGAAAACTCGATAACAGATACCACAATTGGCGGAATCCGTTGTTTCTTCGCATGAATCGATTCGATTTTCTCAAATTCGTCATTAATCAAATCGAACTGATTGCTCAGTTTGATAGGAGAAGAAATAATGTCAACGTTAGATGTAGAAGGAATATCTGAAGTCTCCAGCTTCCTTCTATTTTTTCCGCGCTTGGGCAGGACGTTATTGATTGAAACCTTGTTTCTTTGAAGGAAGTGGAGAATTCAGAGATTCCCCCTTCCTCTTGTTTTTATTAATGCTCATTGCTGAGCGTGAAGACGTGACCTTCTAAGAGGTTTTTTTTTCAGAACGGTGTCCCTGCAGGATTACCACCGCTTGTCGGAATTTTTTTTTCGCAAACGTGTCCAACGTAAAACGAAGGCACGGGTCCTTGCAAAGATCGTAACGGGATCAGTGGATACAAATAGCGCTGAGAGGCACTGTTGGAATTAAAATAGCTTCGGGTAGTATTGAAAACTTCCTTCCGCAAAGAGAGAAAAGAACCGCATAGCACGAAAGCACGATGCGGTCTGAAGACTGTAATCATTGTCTGCGCCCATTCCCTCGTCTGTCGTACCCCATTACGTATATCTTTCTCTTGTTGTACATTTCAATGTCTGTCGTTAATCCCTTCTGTATGCCTTCCTCTCGTCGTAGTCTCTCAAAAAAAAAGTTTGTTTGTCCCGTTAAAGATGTGAAAATGCAAAGAATGTCAACTTTGTGAACATCAGCATTGTAATTACTTAAACACCTTAAAATCCTTTCCTTTCCTACTGTATTATTGTATTCCATAACCTCGACTAAACTCGTCTATAAGAATCAAGACATGTATTGTTAAACTTGATTTCGGCTCCGTAACGCTTCACGGCAAATGAGCCTTCCAAATAAACGAAAGATTAAAAAAACAAGATTTTAACATAATATGATTTAAAAAACGCTTAACACCGAACTACCCAAAAGTAGGCAATAAAAATAAAGTAGCAAACCCGACTAGAAAATCATATCAAAATTATATCAACATATGTTATTATTCCAATCAGGAGAGAATAACAAATTTATTTCATATTTTGTTACTAAGTTCAACAATTTTTCTAACATAAGCTGTTATAAACTTGGTTCAGGATGTTGTTGAAATAACTAAATTTTCTAACAAAACAATGAAACATAACTAATTCTGTTATAATTTTGGTAAGAAAAAATGTGATAATAATTCAACATAACTCAATTATATCAACGGTTGTTGTAAATAATTGATGTTGTTACAATTATGTTATAATCTTGTTTTGCCTTCCTAGTCGTGATGTTATACTAAATTTTTATAACAAAATTTGTTAGAAACAAGGTGCAGGATGTTGTTAAAATATCAAAATTTCTTTCAAAAATTACACTACTTGAAACAAAGAGCAATCAAATATTGTTACAATTTTATCATAAAAACAACATATTTTGTTAGAAATTCATAACAGAATCAGATACAAAATATATTGTTTACTCTGCAGTTGGAAATTTTTACAGGTTGTGATAGTTAAAAATTCTGAAAATTACACGCTATGGAAATATTTGAACGCATATTTTTGTGTTCAATTGCCTCTAATTTTACATCCAACTGTTTCTTGTACGCAATATTGAATGCTAGCTTCGTAGTAACGACGATCTGTAATCTTAAAAAGTAATGGAAAATGAGTCGAATCTAAAGGAGCCTTTTGTTACATCATATATGGTGTAACATTTTTATACTGTGTATGAAAATTTACAACATTTAAAGGATAATAGCGACTACGAACAAAATTGTATCAAAATATGTTATAAATATCACAATATGTGTGTTAAGTTCTTCTATGCTCTTCTAGTCGGGAAAGTCTCCCATCCATAGAGATAACAATACGCTGATATAATTTGAAAAAGTTGTCTAATCTGTAATGGACAATCATGTTCTTGAAAAATAATCTTGTTCAGACTCAAACAAAAATTCCTGATTGTTGGTCACAATCTGGAAACCTATTACGGCCTGTAAAAATTTTCTTAGGCACAGTAAACAATATAAGGTACACTGGGGGAAGTGGAAAAAGGGGGTAAATGTAAAAATCGACTCGAAAAAATGAAATTGTTCATACTTCACAGTTTTTATCACATTATAACATTATGCAAGAATATACTTTGATGCTCACACCAATACTATGTTGAAATTTGTATAATACATACACTAACACGGTTAACGCTTGAACTGTAATTTTAGGTTTCGCGAAAAGTTGATTTTTGCATTCATAAAATCAATTCTTATTTGCACCAATTGTCCTTTTTTCAAGTGAATTTATATCACAGGTGACCGTTACAATACAATTAAACTAATCCCATTCAATTGGTAGTGGTTTGTACCAAGAAAGCAAATAATTCAAAGATTTTACACTTACCCCAGGTATCAAACACAGCGGGGGAAGTGGATAATGTTTTAATTACGCATTTTTTTTCTTCCCTCCAGGGTTTATTTCGATAGCTGTGAATCTTAATATGTTCCTTCTTTGTTATCATTGTGATTCCAGTGGTGATTGGACTAATATAAATGAGAAAATGCCTGATTAATCCACCTATCGGTATTGATGCCTTTCACATGTTTTACATATGAAAAAAAATGTATAAGAAAGTTAAAAATAGCACTGAAAGGTTACTATGTTGTATAATTTACATTAGTTTTTATTCATAACAAGTTTCGTCGTTGAATGCGATTTTTTTTTTGCGAACAAATTGGTTAAGGACAAGAGCTTAAGAATAGCTGATAATTTTGTACGTGCTTTGCGCACACACATACAGAATTCATCTCAATTCGTTAAAATAAGTTGATTAGTTTATAACCCTGTAAGTCCCATTTTTCCTTTAAAAAGTTCATCTTTGGGGCGAACATATATATTTTACTTATACACTTAGTGCTCGAGAAGGCAAAACCAGCCCTCCCAAGCTATTATGAGAATTCCTTAAGGATCTATTCCGTTAAGATGATGAAATTATTCCACAAAAGATACTCAGAGCAATTATCGTATTGATTTTAGTTATATGTAACTACTCATCACTATGGAAGGTCAAGGTAACATGGGTTTTCCACTTACCCCAACGCACTAGGGTAAGTGGAAAAACAACTCCTAATTTTAAAATCTATTTCCATAAATTTCAAGCGATCAAAATGGTATGAATTACCGCACAGTTGGTGCAAAATTGACTGTTTTTGATAGCCCATTTTGATTGAACGCATTTAGATCATTTAAACTGGTTTTACACTAATTCAAACATGCACTATCGATTTTTCCTTTTCCACTTCCCCCAGTGTACCTTATTGTATCTGATTCTGTTATAAATTTGCTATTTTTGTGATAAAATTGTAACAAAATTTGAAAGGTTTTTGTTTCAGGTAGTGAAATTTTCTGTATAAATTGAGATATTTTAACAACATTCTGCACCAAGTTTCTAACAAATTTTGTAACCGAAATTTAGTATAACATGATAACATATGTTGATATAATTTTGATATGACCTTCTAGTCGGGGTATTATTACTAATGCAATCAGCAAACATCAAACAATAATTAAAAATGATACAATTCTTGGAGTAAAACTAACAGGTCTCACTTTGCTGTTATAACCTATGAGCATCACCATGGGAAAAAATAAATCGTGGTTCCCGTGATACTTTAACTAACTATGTCTATTCCTATAGACCAAAATTTAAACAAACATAATGGTCAGGTTCCTTGTTTATTTGCAACACCAACATAATTCATTATTTCACTGTTTGCCTAAGCTGCATATGGATTGGCAACCATTTTAAGCAAAGATAGGTATGCTTTCATTCATTGAACGAAAGGAATTTTGAAAGGGACAGAATTTGCTTTGATGCTGTGAATGGAATTTATTTGAAAAACGGCTGTAATATGTTTTATTGTTTTGTGCACCATGCGTCCCCATTAGTTGAGGGACGACTCGTATAGCATTCCAAACATAGTGTCAAAAATGTCAAAAATGCCCCTTGTAGCTTTTCCGTTGTTTTTGCAACAATAAACCAAAATGATGACGACTAAAAAGCAGTAAGACTTTTTAAGCATTGCAAATGTTTTTAAATCAGGGCTGTCCAACGTACGGCCAGCGGACCGGATGCGGTCCTGTGATACATTTTTTTTGCCTACAGGGTGTAAAAAAATACCAAAAATGTTGGCATTGTTATGGCCTTCAAAAACCTTCGGACCATACATAACGTTCATGTTTATGTTTATGGATTTCTGTGCATCCTTCGGTTTATTTTGTTTGAAAATATGTATGGAGTGTAGATGCTCAGCCCCCTCCATGTTTTACATGTTTTTCAAATCCCACCCAAATTCAGTAAAAAAAAACGGCCAAACGGCATTCGGTCAAATGACGTTCATGCAAACGGCCAAATATTTTCAAGGAGCGTTCATATATAGGGTGATATCAAGTAGTCAAATCAATCATTGTAATCAGATGAAAATCAATGGTGACTGTACTAAATCATACCTTAAAGTAGTAGCTTTCAATGGAGATTTTGCGTGCGCTAACAAAATAAATTGTAAATATCGTGCTACGAAAAATACGAAAATAAGCAGTAACGTAGGAATGTTGAAGGGTTCTACAAAACCAATCACGATAAAAGCCATTTCACGGAAGGTATACGCAAGCAATAGGAAAGATACAATGCAAAAGATGAGAATTTTGCGAAAGGCATTAATACGCATATGATGGATACCACTGCTCGAAGAGAATTTAGCTCCCATCCAGGCGGTCCGCAGATAACTAAACACTCGGCGGCAGAAGGGTCGCTGCTTATGGCTCAAGTACTTGGCGACATCGTTTTCCAGATCTTTGTGCTTCAGGTGGGATATGAAATCGTCGATCGTGCAGATGGAGCTATCGTAATTTGTTGGCCGCGAGAGGCTGAGAGATGCCGTGTTGACGACGACCCCGCCGGTTATAGACGGGGTCGTCACGGTTGACTCGTCCAAGTGCGGACCGGCCATGACGGCGGCGACGGTGGCAGGATGTTTTACTTTTCTTTCTCGACTGCTTCCGGCAGATTTTTTTTTGGAATTAGTAACAATCACTCACTTTTCGGTGGCTTCAATCAGCGTAACACTCCGGAATGGAAGGAAATGGACGTTAATAGCAACGCGATGAGGGGACATAAAACAAATAGCTCACTTAAACTCGAGGATTATCACGGTTATTGCTGTTGGGAATGTTAGGCTAGGTGGTGGTGTTGCTGAAAATAATGAATTAGAAATATGTTAACAGCTTGGTTGAATGCGATTAGCAGTTGGGTTAGTTAGTGATGAACCAAAAATAGTAGAAGTGGAGTTGATTCAATTTGTAAAATTTTAACTTATAAGTAACTAGTTTGCGTTAGTTTCATTCATAAGCTTTTTTTAAAATTCCATAATCGTCTAATTTACGGAAATGATTAAAGGCATGGGTACATTTTTTTAAATGGTTATTCTATTTAATTTTATCTAAAAATACTGTTTATGAATGACTTTTTGAACTTGATAATTATTTAAAAATTACTCAAACTTTATTTGAGTAATCTATTCTATATATAAAACAAACATACAAGACATATACAAAACAAAGTTGGTATATGTGCGACCGCGCATCACTCAATTTTGAATAATCCTTTGTCCAATTTTTTATAATTTATTTTCGTTTTCTTTTTCTGACTTTTTCTTTCTTTTTTTCATTTGACCGAATAGGACATTTGGTTGAACAGGACATATGGCCGAATAGGACATTTGGCTGAATAGGATATTTGGCCGAATAAGACATTTGGGCGAATAGAACATTTGGCTGAATAGGACATTTGGCCGAATAGGACATTTGGCCGAATAGTATATTTGGCCGAATAGGACACTTGCTCGAACAGGACATTTGGCCGAATAGGTTATTTGGCCGAACAGATCATTAAGCTGAATAGGCCATTTGAAAAGTGAAGTGTGAAAAGTGAGATGCTTCACTTCTCACTACTTATTTCCCACTTCTCACTGTGAAAAGTGAGTAGCGCGAAGTAACAAGAGTGACGTCTCACTACTCACTTTTCACAGTGAGAAGTGTAAAATGAGGAGTGAGACGTCTCACTTCTCAAATCTCACTTTCTACAGTGAGCAGAGTGAAATGAAGAGTGAGACGTCTCACTACTCACTTCCCATTTCACACTGCTCACTGCAAAAAGTGAGAGGTGAGAAATGAGTAGTGTGACGTCTCACTTCTCACTTCGCCCTACTCACTTTTCATAGTGAGAAGCGAGAAATGAAGAGTGAGAAGTGAGACGTCTCACTTCTCACTCCTCATTTCTCCCTCTGAAAAGTGAGTGGTATGACGTCTCACTTCTCACATTGCACTACTCACTTTTCACAGTGAGAAGTGGGAAATAAGTAGTAAGAAGTGAGACATCTCATTTTTCACACCTCATTTCTCACTTTTTAAATGACCTATTCGGTTCAATATCCTGGTCGGCCAAATGACATGTTCGGTCAAATGACCTATTTGGCCAAATAACCTATTCGGCCAAATGTCATATTCGGTCAAATGTGCTATTCGGCCAAATGTCCTGTTTGGCCAAATACCCTATTCGGCTATATGATCCTTTCGGCCAAATGACCTATTCAGCCAAATGACCTATTCGGCCAAATGTCCTATTCGACCAAATGTCCTATTTGGTCAAATGTCTTATTCGGCCAAATGTCATTTTCGGCTAAATGACCTTTTCGGCCAAATTACTTATTCGGCCGGATGACTCGTTCAGCCAAATGACTTTTGGCCAGATGGGTTTTGGCAAGGGGCAACTAACTCTAAACTTTCGACAGTATCCAGAAATACTAACAAATACTAGCGAAAACCAACGTCTTATCCACGACAAATTGATCGAAGAGCTCTGGTTGGGAAAGCATAAGCGACGCCACCCAGTAAATACAGTCCACCTCGTTTTATGCAACACATTAATTTCAGTCTCTTTTAAATTTCTAAACAACATACCTGAACAAGTATTTATATAACCAATACTTTCGGAACAATCTTTGGGGCTGCTGTTTTAGAAATATAAAATGAGGTTTGAATGTTTTCTAGAATCTGTAAGAGGTGGAAAACAGATGTTTTCAAAACAAGGGGGCCCTGTGTTTCATTAACTAACCGACAGACGCCATAACAACCGAACTAGCAACCGTATCGTTGTTTGACGAAAATAATGGATACTAGAAAGACCACGAAATACTATCGCGGGACAAAGAGTAAAATTTTCTCAAAGTTTAGAGTTGGTTGCCCTTTGGGTTTTGGCCTAATGGTTTGTTCGGCCTAGTGGCATTTGGTCGAATAGGTTTCGATCAAACGACTCTTTCCCCTTTTTTGTTAAGAATTTAATGCACTATCGTCATGACGCATGGTACAATGAGTGAGCAGTTGAGCACCAGAAGTTTTAATAATGCAGTCGAAGGAACTGCGCGGGAACAATAAAATTTTATTTATGTTGGCAAACCAATTTCGTATCGATATAACATTAAAGCTGTGATCGATTGAAAGATACTAGACTAGCATAAAAACACTTACTTTCAATTATTCATCCAGGCAAAAAAAAATAAATATCCATGAAGAATTAAAAAAAAATCCATAAAAAATAGGAAATTGCCAATAAATGAATCAGGGTATGAGCAATAAATAAATATGAAATTTCCAAAAATAATGCAAAATTTCCATAAACAATTGCGAATTTTCCACAAAACAAAAATATTTTTTTAAGCAAAAATTGCAATTTTCCATAAAGAAACCAAAATGGTTAACGGGAAAAATACAAAATTTCGATAAATAAATCAATATTAGCAATAAACAATTGCAAAATTTTCCACAAAATATTTCTTTTCCTTAAAAATTTTAAAAAATGTCAAAATACAAGAGCTTTTAAAAGTGCTAATTTATTTTTGTTATGTGGAAAATTCTTAATTGTTTGTGGAAATATCGCATTATTTGTGGAAACTTTATATTTATTTATTGCTCATACCTTGATTTCTTTATTGGCAGTTTTCTAATTTTGATGAAAAATTCCTATTTTTTTAGGGGAAGTTTTGTTTTAATCATTCATCGCTAAGGAACATACAATGTTGAATTGACCTCTTTCGTCAAATTTTAGCTAATAACACTAACGTTAACATTTTCGATTATTATTTGTTTGACTTATATCAGGTCAATTTTCCCAATGAACTCATATGTGTTGATGCCTCTATAGTTTGCAATCAAAATAAAGAAAGTGATGAAATCTAATTTCAAACTGATGTTTGTCATACTTGATGGGCTTCAATCCTATTATTCAGGCCAGTCACACTGCAGTACTTTTTACAAAATTTGATGAATTTGGATGCGTTGAAAAATCAAAAGAAAAAAAATAATGTGTAAACCAAGCTTACGATAACATAATATTGTATTCTATCAAGCAGGCAATCCAACGAAAAATACCTCAGGAAACTCAACCGAACCGCATTTGCATATTCATTACAAACTTCCTTCAATAAGCACGCAATCCGTCGAATTCTAATGTTGAATCACACCTAGGAAAGACTTTCTAATCTCCTTACCCTACTTATGACTTCACCCTGTTCGTTTCACCCTTCATCGATCGCATTTGGCAGTGCTTCGGAAGAAAGTGAAAAGGGTCAGTTCGAATAAATCTAATTAAATTCCATCGGTCAGTTTTACGAGGATGAATGTATTTATGTGTAGATGTGGGAAACAGGTGGCGTCTGGCTGTATGTGATCTTGTTTCATTACATTACAATATTTGAAACATTACCAGCAGAAGTACGATATCGTCTCAGCTGGACGAACTGAGGTGGTGTCTGTATGTGCTCTCACTCATTCAATTAAAATGTTAATTACTTAAGTGAATTATGGAATTTATCTCCCTGCTATTTAGATCTCCAATGTGCTTTTTTCATTCCATTTTAGTACACGAAAAAGGCATCTTCAGCGCTAGGTGGATTAATATGTTCTTTTTTCAAGTATGATTACACTACGTAATAGTTTTGTATACCCATTGTATTGTTATGAAACAATAAATATGGTACTATGGTATGGTGGTGTTAAATTGGATTTATAAAAGCCAAAAATAGAATGTGAAGAAACCAATGATTGACTTTAATATTTGTAGTAAGCACGCGAATGATTTTTAAAGACTCCCCCAAACCTAAGCGATTTCATCGCCACGACCTTCCTTGATTGCTGCAGGCAATCCTATCCTTGGGTCGCTGCAGGCAATGTTCCATTTACGCTTCCATACCTACGGCGCCAAGCGATTGAATAGCATCGCGATTGTCGCATCGCATGTGTATGGAGGAACCTTAAATTTAGCAACACGTGTAGGACAACGTTCAGTTTGCAATACTGTGATTACACCGGAAATGGGTTTTCGTGGATCAACGTATACAGATGTTAGGGTGTACAAGGAGAGAAAAAATATTAATGTCTGTAACGATTTTGTTCCCTAATCATTTTAGCACTAAAATAGCATATAATCATTTAGTGTAATAAAATGAAATAAAGCTACAGAAGAATCTTTTACAATGACGCCCTAAATAAACAATGAAAATCAACTTCCTATCCAAAGTCATCATGGAAGTCCATGAGCGCCTAGAGAGAGGCAAAGTGAATGGAACATTTGGGACTACTAATGAATCACTTTCACCCTTCATAGAATATTACGCTACATATTCTCCTTCCATCTGCTACAGTCACTGAAAGGTAGACTCAACTCGGTATACGCAAGAAGCCTACATGCTTTATAAATGGGTCCTATGTGAATATGGGGAACGCCAGTCGTTTAAGTGTTGAAATGTACTTTGTAGGCATATATCAAAATTCTCGAGAAGCGGTACATACCAACGCCAACGGAAGAAATGATTTGTACCATAAGCTGCTAACTTGATAGAATGATTCAGTTGCGTGCACGTGCTTAGAGTGAAACTTTGTGCCGAAATTATAAGGCGTGTTTGGAATGTTTATTTTGTCGTTTTTACCTATCTAGTTTGGCGTTCATTATGTTACGATTCCCATTTTCAATATATGTAAATGCTTGTCTAATTTATTTTCTCGAGTTTGTCTTTGATAGAATTCAATTATACTTTTATTATCCAAGCAACTTTTCAAATCAGAAAAAATGTTTGAATCATTCTAGGCGAGAATGGAGTATCATAATGAAAATGAGAGTCATGTTCTACTATTGTAGGCAAATCCTCATCCATGCAATATCCTTTTCAACAGCAAATTGATTTATTTCCTCCCATTAATGAGAAATCAACGATGACTTTGTCAATTTGATTTTTTAAATATTTTTACATAGTATTAGCAAACCAAACAAAATACAAATCCTTACATTTATGTCTACTCTATTTCAGGCATTTCCGGCCACACGTACCAATTAATTCGCATATATGTATAAATATTTATTGAGAAGATATTGAAAGTGGTTGAAGAATTAGCAACAAAAACAAATTTCCAACAATAGATGAAAAAAGTACAAAACGCCCTATCAGTATTAAACAAAGATGTACCACGCGCCTCCACCAATTTTATGTACATCATATCGAGATGACATCCAGAAGCAGGCTTTATCAGATGACATCATTTGGGATGACATGTCCTCCTTTATTTAAGTAAGTCCCACATGGTGTGTCAGAGCGTGTGCCAGGAGGAGTGGCAGGGTGTGCAAGAGTGAGCACCCAAATAAGTCTCAGATTGGTGTACTAGAGCGTGAATCAGGTGGTAGGGTAAGCATCCATGTTAGTCTCACATGGTGCGTAAAGAGTGAGCACGCAAGTTAGACTCACATTCCAAGAAGCACACGCAACATCTTCCTAAAAGCACCTTGTTTCTATTCAGTTTCATTAAAGGCATTGGAAAAACATTAAAGCACGAAAAAGTTGCATCAAGATGTCAAAAATGTTCGAATTGTGATCAATGTTTCATTAAAATTGCAATGCAGTACGTGTTTGACATTTGAAAACAAACAAACAAAGAATGCTGCACTTCATGTTGCAAACACGAAGCAAAATCATTAAGTTGCATATTTTTTACCAAGTAACAATGCGTCTTTCAAAATTTAATTGATGGTTTAAATTAAGTTGCAAATAAGTTGAGTGTGTCTTCATGTTTAATTTAGCATCGTTCAACGTTTTGACAACTCACATTTTTTTCTTGTGATGGTGCAATCAAGTAACAGGAAACCCGAGTACAAAACTTCATAATCGTATGGGTTTTATTGTGAGTCAACATGCAGTCCCTTCGAAGTGTTGAATGGTGCTGTGGTAGAGTGAAGGACTATCAATCACAAGATCCATAAATCGAATCCAGTTTTATATTTCTATTTTATTTTTTTCCGCTGTAGTATTTTGCAACATTATTGCAATTTTACTGCAATCTAAGGATGTTTCCGTAGGCTCTACCTCTTGCGCTTTTTAGATTGCAAGAGAGTTATATTTGATGGCACATACGAGAAGATTGTTTCTTTCTGAATAGTTGCAATACAGTGAAATGTTCAGTAGTGAAACAATTTGTGCTGCTTGGGGTATTTCACGAATATCTCTGAAACTAAATGTCCGATTGCAAAAAAAAATCAATGCGTTCAATGGCCATGCAAATCGGTTCACAGACGCTAAGATCTAGATGTGACATTTTTTTGTACCGCATACGCGCACACACGCACACACGCACGCACACACACACACACACACACACACACACACACACACACACACACACACACACACACACACACACACACACACACACACACACACACACACACACGCACACACACACATACATACACATGCTCAGTTCTTCGAGCTGAGTTGATTGGTATATATGACTTGGGTCTCCGAGTCTCGGATAAAAAATCGATTTTCAAGTGATCTTAATACCCTTCCTAGGGTGTAAGAAGGGTAAAAAATGTCAAAAGACAAATGCGAAACGTGCAATAGGCTGGGATATTTATTTCCCGAGCGAAAACCCTTTTTTCATGGATATAAGTGCGAGAAAATTTACGGATAAGAATAACAAGAATCTCAACAAGGAAAAAACTTTAATAAAATGTAATTTTAATTATATCCATGAATATGGTTGGCACATCTGAATAAATGTCAAATCTAATCAATTCACAGTCCTTTTTGATCGAAATTGATTTAAATGACACTAAAAGTAGCCTCACACCTCGGAAATCTTGTCCATTGATTTTGTTCCCATGTGCTTCCAAAAAGGCGGGACTCATATAATTTTGATGGGAAAAGTTAAACAAATCCTGGCTAATTTATAGCCTGGTTTACAGCTCGGGGTCTCGGAGATTTCCGCCGGATTGTATTTTGGATTGGGCCGAAATTCTAATTTCTTACATCGGAATCCCATAATAATATGTGTAAAAACAGATTTGAAAAAAAATAGAATTACATACAAACTTTGCAAGAGAAAAAACCGAAAATGAACTTAATCTAGAAATCCCTGCGCTTCATTTCATTGACCCAACGTGACTGACCTGATTTTCAACATATACTTGGTTCCATTCAATCGACTGATGAAATTGGCCAAATTTTAACGCCATTGTCATTGAAATGAAACTGTATGAAAACAATCTCTCGTTGTCGCTTGTTGTCATCGACTGTCTAAAACCATTCCATGCAAAATACATAACGGCATAAATAGAATTCTTTTAAAAGCAACACTTATAACATAACATCTTACACTTTTTTGATAGGTTGCGTCCCCTTTCTTTGTATTTGGATTTAGATTCCTGCCCAAAATATTGAATTTGTTTGAATAATATTTTGGAGCTCTTTGGAAGAATCCGTGATGAACTTATACCTATAAAAAAATCACGAAAATAAAGTTAAAAACCCAACTTAATTTACCGAGTGGTGATACTGCCTTTCTCGTATTTAGCCAAGACACCAACCTTATTTGGCGTTGATATGGTTCGATGTAGGGGCAGCAGGGACTATGTCCAAGGGGTTGACGATCCCTCCCCAGGCCATCTGCGAGTTGTGGCGCCTGCCTAGGATGTGGTGGGGTTTGACAGTGGGCCCTGTTAAACCTCTATAAAAAGCTGCATGTATCCGCAAGTAGGCTCCGCCAAAGCGACCGTGTGCCGCTCAAAGCGCACAAGCCCAAGTCCTGGTGTTAGGTGGGACGCTAAACAGCCCTGACACGACGGCCCTCCGACGAGACAGGAGGTTTGCGCAGGCCCAATAAGCCGCCTGGAAAACCAATCATTACGAACAATATAAGAGATAATGCGACTCGACGAATACAGGATCACGATTGGAAGCTTGGAACATGGAACTGCAAGTCGCTAGGCTTCGCAGGTTGCGATAGGATAATCTACGATGAATTACATCCCCGCAACTTCGATGTCGTAGCGCTGCAGGAAATCTGCTGGACAGGACAGAAAGTGTGGAAAAGCGGGCATCGAGCGGCTACCTTCTACCAAAGCTGTGGCACCACCAACGAGCTGGGAACCGGCTTCATAGTGCTGGGAAAGATGCGCCAACGCATGATTGGGTGGCAGCCAATCAACGCAAGGATGTGCAAGCTGAGGATAAAAGGCCGATTCTTCAACTATAGTATCAACGTGCACAGCCCACACGAAGGGAGACCCGATGACGAGAAAGAAGCGTTCTATGCATAGCTGGAGCAGACATACGATGGATGCCCACTGCGGGACGTTAAAATCGTCATCGGTGACATGAACGCTTAGGTAGGAAGGGAGGAAATGTATAGAACAGTCATCAGACCGGATAGTCTGCATACCGTTTCGAACGACAACGGCCAACGATGCATAAACTTTGCAGCCTCCCGCGGAATGGTAGTCCGAAGCACTTTCTTCCCCCGCAAGAATATCCACAAGGCCACATGGAAATCACCTAATCATGTAACGGAAAACCAAATCGACCACGTTCTAATCGACGGTAAATTCTTCTCCGACATCACGAACGTTCGCACTTACCGCAGTGCGAATATTGAATCCGACCACTACCTCGTCGCAGTATGTCTGCGCTCAAAACTCTCGACGGTGATCAACACGCGTCGGAGTCGTCCGCCGCGGCTTAACATTGGTCCGCTACAAGACGGTAGACTAGCCCAAGACTACGCGCAGCACCTGGAAGTGGCACTCCCAACGGAAGAGCAGCTAGGCGCAGCATCTCTTGAAGATGGCTGGAGAGATATTCGATCCGCCATTGGAAGCACCGCAACCGCTGCACTAGGCACGGTGGCTCCGAATCAAAGAAACGACTGGTATGACGCCGAATGTGAGCAGTTAGTTGAGGAGAAGAATGCAGCATGGGCGAGATTGCTGCAACACCGCACGAGGGCGAACGAGGCACGATACAAACGGGCGCGGAACAGACAAAACTCGATTTTCCGGAGGAAAAAGCGCCAGCAGGAAGATCGAGACCGTGAAGAGACGGAGGAACTGTACCGCGCTAATAATACACGAAAGTTCTATGAGAAATTGAACCGTTCACGTAAGGGCCACGTGCCACAGCCCGATATGTGTAAGGACATAAACGGGAACCTTCTTACGAACGAGCGTGAGGTGATCCAAAGGTGGCGGCAGCACTACGAAGAGCACCTGAATGGCGATATGGCAGACAACGGTGGCGGTATGGTAATGAACCTAGGAGCACGCGCGCAGGACATGCGACTTCCGGCTCCGAATCTCCTGGAAATCCAGGAAGACGTCGGCCGGCTGAAGAACAACAAAGTCCCTGGAGTTGACCAACTACCAGGAGAGCTGTTTAAACACGGTGGTGAAGCACTGGCTAGAGCGCTACACTGGGTGATTACCAAGGTTTGGGAGGATGAGGTTCTGCCGCAGGAGTGGATGGAAGGTGTCGTGTGTCCCATCTACAAAAAGGGCGATAAGCTGGATTGTAGCAACTACCACGCAATCACATTGCTGAACGCCGCCTACAAGGTATTCTCCCAAATTTTATGCCGTCGACTAACACCAATTGCAAGAGAGTTCGTGGGGCAGTACCAGGCGGGATTTATGGGTGAACGCTCTACCACAGACCAGGTGTTCGCCATACGTCAGGTATTGCAGAAATGCCGTGAATACAACGTGCCCACACATCATCTATTTATCGACTTCAAAGCCGCATATGATACAATCGATCGGGACCAGCTATGGCAGCTTATGCACGAAAACGGATTTCCGGATAAACTGATACGGTTGATCAAGGCGACGATGGATCGGGTGATGTGCGTAGTTCGAGTTTCAGGGGCATTCTCGAGTCCCTTCGAAACCCGTAGAGGGTTACGGCAAGGTGATGGTCTTTCGTGTCTGCTATTCAACATCGCTTTGGAAGGAGTAATACGAAGGACAGGGATTGACACGAGTGGTACGATTTTCACGAAGTCCGTCCAGTTATTTGGTTTCGCCGACGACATTGATATCATGGCACGTAACTTTGAGAGGATGGAGGAAGCCTACATCAGACTGAAAAGCGAAGCTAAGCGGATTGGACTAGTCATAAACACGTCGAAGACGAAGTACATGATAGGAAGAGGCTCAAGAGAGGTCAATGTAAGCCACCCACCACGAGTTTCTATCGGTGGTGACGAAATCGAGGTGGTTGAAGAAATCGTGTACTTGGGCTCACTGGTGACCGCCGATAACGATACCAGCAGAGAAATTCGGAGACGCATAGTGGCTGGAAATCGTACGTACTTTGGACTCCGCAAGACGCTCCGATCGAATAGAGTTCGCCGCCGTACCAAACTGACTATCTACAAAACGCTTATAAGACCGGTAGTTCTCTACGGACACGAGACCTGGACGATGCTCGTGGAGGACCAACGCGCACTGGGAGTTTTCGAAAGGAAAGTGTTGCGTACCATCTATGGTGGGGTGCAGATGGCGGACGGTACGTGGAGGAAGCGAATGAACCACGAGTTGCATCAGCTGTTGGGAGAACCATCCATCGTTCACACCGCGAAAATCGGAAGACTGCGGTGGGCCGGGCACGTAGCCAGAATGTCGGACAGTAATCCGGTGAAAATGGTTCTCGACAACGATCCGACGGGAACAAGAAGGCGAGGTGCACAGCGGGCAAGGTGGATCGATCAGGTGGAGGACGACTTGCGGACCCTCCGCAGACTGCGTGGTTGGCGAAGTGCAGCCATGGACCGAGCTGAATGGAGAAGTCTTTTATGTGCAGCACAGGCCACTCCGGCCTTAGTCTGATGATAAATAAATAAAATAAATAATGGTTCGATGTACCATTTTCTTTATAACTTTCAAACGCAACGGTCGATTTAAAATTCAATAGTGATCAACTAGGCTTTGTCTCCTGTCGAATGAAACTTGTTGCGAGAAAATCGGTTAAGAATTACTATATGAAAAGTTGTCTAATGTTTTTCTTAGCTTTTGTGCACACACATACATACGCACGAACAGACAGACATTTGCTCTGCTCGTCGAGCTGAGTCGATTGGTATATAACACTATGGGTCTCCGAGGCTTCTATAAAAAGCTCGTTTTCGGAGTGAATGATGATAGCCTTTCGGTACAACTTTGTTGTACGAGAAAGGCAAAAAATCATTGGAAATCAATAAAAAAACGGGACAAATTAAGGTTTTGCCTTTCTCGTATACTAAGTATACGGAAAGGCTATAGGACCGCTCCAAAACCGAATTATTTATAGAAGGCTCGGAGACCCATAGTGTTATATACCAATCGACTCAGCTCGACGAATTGAGGTGATGTCTGTATGTGTGTTTGTATGTGTGTTTGTATGTGTGTTTGTATGTGTGTGTGTGTGTGTGTATGTGTACAAAAATGTGAGACAAACTTTTTTGTATTCAGCATTATCCGATTTTCTCGCAACAAGTTGCATTCGACGCAGGTTGTGGCCTAGTTTGACTCTATTGAAAATTAGACCGATCGGACTTTGCGTTCCGGAGTTATGAACAAAACATGGGAAGTCGAGTAAAGTACGAGACACTGAAGACGACCACACAGTTGCGGTCGAAATACGTATCTGCAAAGATTGCAAAACGAAGTGGAATTAAATGGAGAGTATTAAACTCGTCTTAAACGGTTGAATACATTCCCCTAAAAAGAGCTTAAAATATTTTTTCTGTACAAAACATAGTTTTTTGCCCCCTTGAAATTTTTTTTTGAAGATGGGTGCAATGCATTAATATCGCTAATAAATGAGAAATGATGGAAATAATGAAATCTATTTCCCTAAAGTGCCATTTTGACCTATCTAATGTGTTTTTCTTATTTCATTTTATAACGCGCGAGAAAGGCATCACCATCGCTAGGTGGATTAATCTGGGTTTTCTAGATTACGACGAGACCGCGCAATAAGGCCCTAAAATAGGGACTCTCCCGTTAAATACGGTACGTATGATCAGCCTAGTTAGGCATAACGGACGTTAAGCATAATTTACTTTAGGCATAGTGGACGATTGGCATAATTCTGCCTTCTTTATGTCATAGGCTGTTCTTTGGGTCATTTAATGCCTAATGTCCATTATGCCTAACGTCCATTGTGGCTATCGTCCATTTGCCTAACGTGCTTATGCCTTACGCCTTTTGCCTAGCGCACTTTTGCTTAACGGGGTATAATACCCATTCGAAGCCCCTCTCTATTCTGGAAAGGGGGACTCCCATACAAATGAAACATAAATTTCTGCATAACTCAAGAACTTATCAGAGAATAAATCAATTTTACGCGAAACGAAGCTCGTAAGGTTTGCTAGTGTTAAATATAAAATGGCTAAAAACAAAAAAAAAAGAGATTCTATCCGATTAGATTGAAATCGGGTGATTGAAAGAACACGTCACGATATGGGTGGTAGTGTGATTTCCGCATAAACCTGCCGATCGTTCCTGTTCGCGGGGTTGGCAGCCAAAGTACCGGTACTACAAGTGTCAATCGAATGTTGGTAATGAAACCAAACATGCACTACAGCATGATGCTTAAACTATGGCGAACTGAAGCTTATTGAAGCATAATTTGGCAAAATAATTTAAATGACTATAGCTTTCACACTCTGTCGCTTTATACTTGTTCGCGCCTTAGGGAACGGTTATCAATCTATTGATTTTAAATTATCTTTCGAATATCTACTCCCTCAAACTTTGAATAGGACTGACCGATAAATCCAATAAACAAAAATAATTTATTACGATCACGGTCGTACAATCTGTTTCAAATACAAACCACTTACAACAGGTAACTACGTTTCAATCTGATGCAAGCCTCACGGCTTATCTGTTAGTTCTCTGTGCAATTGCGCTAGTGCTGGCCATGCAAGGATTGGAAACTTTTCCATGCTTAAGTGTGCTTCAATCAAATAAATTTATCACTATGCCAGATGGATAAACAGTCGTGATGGGGTACATTGTATTTTGTCATCAACGTGCTGCAAATATAACTTTCAAGTGAAAATTGTGAATTTCCGTGTGAAAATTTGTTTCAACGGGTGCACAAAATTGCCTATTAACCGGATAAGTGGGAGAAAACTTACTTTTACTTCTTAATTTGTGTTTTATTGCTCGCACAGCTGAAGCTCGTAGGCTATATTCACACTACAAACTATAGATAGGGGATAGCGATCGATGCTAACTGTCTGTGGCAACTATCGGTCGAGCCAGAAAAGTGTTGAACAAAGTAAGCTGTAAGTAGAGTTTTTGTCTTTCTCGTACAGCAAAGTTGTACCGAGAGAGGCTATCATTTCACTCCGAAAACGAACTTTCTATAGAAGCCTTGGAGACCCACAGTGTTATACACCAATGGACTCAGTTCGTCGATCTGAGCAAATTTCTGTCTGTCTGTGTGTATGTGTGTGCATATGTGTGAATGTGTGTGCAAACGACTAAGGAAAACATTAGACAACTTTTCATATAATTATTCTCAACCGATTTTATCACAACAAGTTTCATTCGACAGAGGGCATCATATATCGAATCATATAAGTGCCATATATGTAAGTTTCATGTCTGCGTCTAAATTGGGCTGAACTCTTCCGAATGCGTGCAATGTTTACTGTTGTCGGATGTTAACAAAAAATTAATCCCACGTGTATGCTTACTGAATTGGTATTGGAAGTTGCCACCACTACAAATCCATGGTTGATGATTTTTATGACACAATTACACCTTAAGGTGAAGCGTTCTGACACTCAAATTTATATGTAATTGTGTCATAAAAATCATCAACCATGGATTTGTAGTGGTGGCAACTTCCAATACCAATTCAGTAAGCATACACGTGGGATTAATTTTTTGTTAACATCCGACAACAGTAAACATTGCACGCATTCGGAAGAGTTCAGCCCAATTTAGACGCAGTATTAATCAATACAGTCTAAGTATGGGATTATCTGATAGAATTTGTCAGAAAAGCATCAGTTTTTCTTTAGTTTGGATGAATATTATTGGATTTTGTTTTCACTACGCTGGCTGTTTATGTTTACATTATAAACCGTTGTTGTCAGCTTCTCAAGATCATTTTTTGCTCCGATTTTTCAATTTTTACATTGCATTCCAAAACAGAATCAATAAGATATTATTATTGCATCAATACATAATGCGTTAGGAAAAGATTGATTAATTTTATCGATATTTTACATGTTTCCGCTATGATTTCACAATAGTTCATATCGACATCACTGTCAGCTGCTGATCAATGATTGCTTGCATACGATGCTACCGACGACGTGCAGAGTGCTGAAACCGGCGACGTCGTTAGCATGGTGCGTTACTGGGGGGATTTTTTTCACATTGTTCACTTGCTTATAGGGACACGGCAGGTATTTTCGTCTGTTCGTCATAGTCTCGAAAACCAATAAAAGAGACGCTTTTTTGTAAAACTCATACGTACCAAATCGTAGGCTCAGGAGAAACGTTCTGCTATAGTGAAGTTCTAGCAAATGTACGTTGCTTTCGTTGGTTTTAGCCCCTACGACGATGGACGGAAATACCTGCCGTGTCCCTATATCTTCTCTACATTAGCGCTATGTGATAGATAATATCATCATACCGCCGCGTAGATTGAAGTTTGAACTATGTCCAGATTTCCTTTTTTAGTGAGAAAATGGTCACGTATGTAGTTAATATATGAATTAAATTTATCTGTGCATATCCGGGTGGGTGTGGTGGGTGATTGTTTGACTGTGTTGGTAAGCCGCAAGGCAGCCATTCTGAATGACATGTCATGAAGCCTTAAGGTTCAAATGTCATACATCAAATCGACTTCTTTTTCTTGCTGTTCGCTTCTTTTTTTGCGGAGAGCCTACTCATTCGCTCAGATCTGATTTTGTACAAAGTACACAAACATTTCAAAAGGTATCAAACTCTATATATTTCCACAAAATATTAACGTCCTTTTCAATACCTGTACAGCGCACAGATTATAGTGATACGCATAAACAACCTCAAACATGCATCTGAGATTGATTTGTTGTGCATCCTTCTCCTAATTACACAATTTCCTACATGCATTTTACATGAATGTAAAATTATGATGCAGTTGACTACCTTCTCAAATGTTCGTCCAGATTCAATAGATTGTTTACATGACCATATGATCGGTCTTCTCTCTGTACATGAAAAGTGATGCCGTTTTAGCATTACATTATTATTTTAGCATTACATTACATTATCAACACTTGAATTATGAAAAAATAAAGAACCTGCGTTGCTTATGAATGCTTGCGTTTTTACAGTTCTAGCTCACATCTAATATTTAGTGCCAATATATAGCATGAAAAGCATCATTTTCATAGATTATTGATTGATGTTTACGTACATATTCGAGAAAACAAGCATAACATATAGAACAAATCAACACGCAACACTGAACGATGATTTTCGAGTATCTGCAAAGTATAAGAGAGCGTGAGAGTAAATCGACAGTTTCCCCTCCTGGAAAATTTTTTTCAACTTTGCAATATTTTCTGCAGAGCGCTGCACTGGGTCATTACCAAGATTTGGGAGGAGGAAGTTTTGCCGCAGGAGTGGATGGAAGGTGTCGTGTGTCCCATCTACAAAAAGGGCGATAAGCTGGATTGTAGCAACTACCGCGCAATCACATTGCTGAACGCCGCCTACAAGGTACTCTCCCAAATGTTATGCCGTCGACTAGCACCAACTGCAAGGGAGTTCGTGGGGCAGTACCGGCGGGTTTTATGGGCGAACGCTCCACCACAGACCAGGTGTTCGCCATTCGCCAAGTACTGCAGAAATGCCGCGAATACAACGTGCCCACACATCATCTATTCATCGACTTCAAAGCCGCATATGATACAATCGATCGGGACCAGCTATGGCAGCTAATGCACGAACACGGTTTTCCGGATAAACTGACACGGTTGATCAAAGCGACGATGGATCGGGTGATGTGCGTAGTTCGAGTTTCAGGGCATTCTCGAGTCCCTTCGAAACCCGCAGAGGGTTACGGCAAGGTGATAGTCTTTCGTGTTTGCTATTTAACATCGCTTTGGAAGGGGTAATACGAAGAGCAGGTATTAACACGAGTGGTACAATTTTCAATAAGTCCGTCCAGCTATTTGGTTTCGCCGACGACATAGATATTATGGCACGTAACTTTGAGAAGATGGAGGAAGCCTACATCAGACTGAAGAGGGAAGCTAAGCGGATCGGACTAGTCATCAACACGTCGAAGACGAAGTACATGATAGGAAGAGGTTCAAGAGAAGACAATGTGAGCCACCCACCGCGAGTTTGCATCGGTGGTGACGAAATCGAGGTGGTAGAAGAATTTGTGTACTTGGGCTCACTGGTGACTGCCGAAAATGACACCAGCAGAGAAATTCGGAGTCACATAGTGGCTGGAAATCGTACATGCTTTGGACTCCGCAAGACGCTCCGATCGAATAGAGTTCGCCGCCATACCAAACTGACAATCTACAAAACGCTAATTAGACCGGTAGTCCTCTACGGACACGAGACCTGGACGATGCTCGTGGAGGACCAACGCGCACTTGGAGTTTTCGAAAGGAAAGTGCTGCGTACCATCTATGGTGGGGTGCAGATGGCGGACGGTACGTGGAGGAGGCGAATGAACCACGAATTGCATCAGCTGTTGGGAGAACCATCCATCGTTCACACCGCGAAAATCGGACGACTGCGATGGGCCGGGCACGTAGCCAGAATGTCGGACAGTAACCCGGTGAAAATGGTTCTCGACAACGATCCGACGGGCACAAGAAGGCGAGGTGCGCAGCGGGCAAGGTGGATCGATCAGGTGGAAGATGACTTGCGGACCCACCGTAGACTGCGTGGTTGGCGACGTGTAGCCATGGACCGAGCCGAATGGAGAAGACTCTTATATACCGCACAGGCCACTTCGGCCTTAGTCTGATTAAATAATAAATAATAATAATATTTTCTGCAAAAGGCAGTTTTTTCAAATAATATTACGAAATTCATCCAAATGAAGCGTCCCACGGATGTATTGAAGTCACCACTATATGTTGATGTAGTTTTAAAACAAGAGTGCTTCCCCGATTCAGCTGGGGAATGCATTTTCTCCTCAGTGGGCGGATTTTTTTCCTGGGGGTGGTACAAGCACGTGGCTGTTTTCTTGTCAATGACTGAATTACGGTAATTTGGGCCTTAAGATACGTATGGGAACTTGGCATGCGCAATTCACAACGCGCATTCTCTCCGGCTATTCAGGACAACGTCTGCCGGGTCAACAAATCATATATGTTTTGCAGTTTTTTTCCCGTTGATCCTTTAGACACATTCCAGCGTAACGCGACACCATGAGGAGCCGACTTTCAGGGAGAAATTAGGTCTGCATTCGAAAATTAGCTTCGGGGGCATATGATTAAACAGGTTTATAATAATCCTCACTAAATTTCCTTTCTGATAGAATATTCGCTTTAAGATTTCTTGCTTTAAATATAGTAAATACAACGCGCTACATTTCGTAACGCGACACCATCGCTGAAATGAACTTTTTCGTCGTTTGCAATGCAAGTGCGTTTTTTAGCTCTGGTATATGGTTTGTGTCGTAACATTTTTTTGTCAATAATTCAGTGCCAAGAATATATACTAAAGTTTGGAATCTCGATTTATTCCAAGCACTTCTCGTATACATCAACAGAAATGAGGCTGTGAACTCAAATTGTGGGTAAAAACGGAAATTACAATGAAATTCGATGTATTGATTTCAACACCACTGTGTTACGCTGATCGACAAACAGTGTTCTGCAAATGGTGTCGCGTTACGCGAACATGTTTCTCGTTGATAGAGTGCATAATTTCAGCAGATTTCGATGCAGCATGTTGCATTCGACAGGGAATATTGTTACATTATCTATCTTTGAATGTTGTTCGAGTTGGTGGCCACGATCTGGTGTTTCGACTGTTAAGATTTTAGGGACTAACCGGCCATCCAAACAAACAACCAAAACCATTCATGTCACATATCCAGTTTTCAAAACGAAATCAATGGTAATAGGTTTTCTGATATTTATATTAGTCACACCCAGGTACGATCCGGATCTGTTTTTGAGTAAGTGGTCAGATAACCGATCTCTCTAGAAGTGATTTGTTTAAGATGAAAACTTCTATGTTGTCTTTTTTCTATGTTAACCGTTTCAAAAGGTGATGATTGCTCAAGAAGCTCAGAAATGTTGAAGATGTGTTTGTTGTTGTTTTTAGTCTTCTTTTCTACTGAAACGTGGTGTGTTTTTAACTTTTTGTTCATTACATGTCTGAATACATTGGTGTATGTCTCATGTCGCAAGCAATATTTACCACATGAACGGATCCCGAGCAAAGGCAGATAACTGAAATGATATTAAACTGATAACACGCTAAGTTATCCTTATTATCATTTTGATATTTAGTTATCAATCATGTGATTAACTGATAACTGACTAATAACAAATTTTATTATCAATACAAATTTTCCATTTTATTCAAAATATCGCGTCGTTCATTATCTTCTTGTAAACAAACTAACTTATGGAAACATATTTTATGGTGAATGGTCATCCCAATATATTCAACACGAGGTAAACACGAGGTATTTTAACACGAGGCTTTACCAAAAAATTGCGATTCTTCTTTAAACAGATTTACCATACACAATAGGATTAATATTAATCCAGCTTTCAATTCTCACCATAATGGTGGATGTTATAAAAAGTGTAACTAGAACTGTTTCCAAACACTGAACTGAAATTTTCGTTTCAGCAGATGATTATTTTAATTGATTTTATTTATTTCTCTGTCAACAAGGCAATTTACGCAAGAGTTAATGTTTTCTTATTTGTTTTATACTATGCTTATTAACTTAATTTTTATTTCAGGTGTCGTTGAATAATGAAATATGTATACATATGTTCCCGGAGTTGCAAGGCCATGAAGTACTAATTTGTAGTTGAACCAATTCAACTCAGATACAAACATATATGTTTGTATCTGAGTTGAATTGGTTCAACTACAAATTAGTATTTCATGGCCTTGCAACTCCGGGAACATATGATCCAAGACTATAGGACCAAGAGAATGTGCTCATTCAGGAATTGTGAACACTCTTGACTAACCGCCTACTTTGCATGACAACGTCTATATATAAAAATGAGTTTGCATTTACTTTTTGGCAATATAATTCACGGACGGCAATACAATTCGTCTTGGGATCCGCAGTGTTCATGTATATGATGAAGCGGAAAATTTTACAGGGAATGCCGGATAATCAAGAAATTGCACGGTGAAGCATGCGAAGAAAATTTTGAAACTCTTTTTAAACATTCTAGAAGGCAGCGGAAAAACTGTTAACAGTGCGGGGTCGGGGTTTATACTGTGTATAAAGTGCAATATCACTAAATAAAATTTTAAATCGAAAAGATGTGGTTATTATACAATATAAGAAATTTTCGACCCCGTACTGCTAACCGTTTTTATTTAAAATGCTTCTAGAATTTTTAAAAAGAGTTTAAAAATTTTCTTTTTAAAATTTTTCTTTTTCTAATTTTCTACGTATGCTTCCCCGTGCAATTTTTTTTCGAATATCATCTTTTCTGTTTCTTCTTCTTCATGCTACATTAGACTGCCAATGAAGTCGATCTAGAGTGCGGCGCTGCAAAATTCTCAACTATTAACAGTTTGAACCAAGGTTTAAACGCAAAATACAAACCCAAGATCGTTATCTACAATCAAACCTCCATGAGTCGAAAGTTAAGGGACGGTAGACTCATGGAAATATCGAGATATGGAAAAGAAAATCATTTCATCACAGTAACCCATAACACAATTTTTAGTATGGAAAAATTTGCTTCCATGAGTCGATATCGAGTCATAGAACATCAAATCCTAGAGGTTCGACTGTACATAAGTAAGAATGAGTTGAGGTTTCTGTTGTCTCGATTTAACTAGCAAAAGGATATTCTCCAAATAGCAACTTTTTTCATGGATTAATTCTTCCAGGGATCAGCAGATTATAGCAGATTATATATGCATATGAAAACATGGAACGTTTCACTGCGAAATTACAAAGTTGTTGCTAGCAACCTAATGATGTACAGTTAGTGAGGAAAACTAACCTGAGCAAGGTCGGGAACGATTGCCTTGTATTTATATATTTATTTATTTGTTAACAACTGAAAGTTTTCAATACAAGGACGATGAACTGTATTTGTCATTTGATCGCCGGTTTGCTATTTTGAATTAAAATTCGGTTAACATTTTTGTTATGTTGACTGGTAATACAACCAAAATGATAACAATTCTAGTTATCAATATAACTGGATAATAAAGTTTGTTATCTATAAGTTATTCTGTTTTGCACTCTGTCCAGCCGACATTTATTTACATATAATGGTCATGGCATCATGATTTGATTGTAAATAGACTTCAGTAAATGCAAGATTGTAGAAAGCGTAGTGCTCTTCTCTTCTGCTCCTCAAGAAATCGTAATTGGATGAGTGCCAAGAGATGACGCCGTACAATCACTCGATTCGAGTTCGAATCTCAATGAATGCCAATATTTTTTCCAATGCGTAATGAAGTCGGTAAAGAAGATTTAACTATTTTGGTCGATAAAACAGTGATGGCTGATAACTAAATGATAACTAAATAAGTTATTTTGAGTAAATAGCATGTATAACAAAATGTGTTATCAACTTGGTATCAGTGATAACTTAATTTGTTTTCATTTAAATATTTCACGCACAAAAATCTGGTATCATTTTTGGTATGTTGGCTGTTAATTCAGCCAAAATGATTAGAAGTTCAGTTATCAAAATGTCCGATAACCGGATAATAGAATTTGTTATCAATTAGTTATTCATCTTTGCTCGGGATGCGTCGTGCACTGAGTTGCTTACGTGCATTAAAAATGCCCTTACGCTCTTGAGTTAATATTTTAAGAATAGTGTTAATGTCCTGATGTAAAATAAAACCCAAAAACCGAATATAATATGTCCCTAATAACGAGATTTTAGCCCTAAACAGGATCATCTCGATGAACATAAAGTTTCCCCCAAACACACGCGATGCGACAGTCGCGACGCGATTCTATCGCTTGGCGACAGCGATTCTGTCGCCGTTGGTATGGAAGCGTAAATCAAACATTGCCTGCAGCGACCCAACGATAGAATCGCGGCGACTAGTTGTCGCCGTCGCGGCGATGAAATCGCTTAGGTCTGGGGGAGGCTTAACTGGGAAATCAATAAATTTCCAATGTTTGACACAGAAGCCCCCTGTGTGCCTTTTTCAATAGACCCTTATTCTTGCAGTGGTTGAATTAAAACACTAAAAATCATCAAATCAAAAGAAAAAGCACGAGTCTTTCTGCTCTCCAAAGCCAAAAATATGTATAAGAATCAAGATCAAACTAGTATCGAAAAGCATTTTTGCGGCTCCGTAAGACTTCACGACAAATGAGCTTTTCAAATAAACAATTGAAGCAAAAAAACGTCCTACGTGGCATCCGGAAAGATTCTGAAGGTCCGTGGAAAGGTAGAAGGAAGCCGTGTTCGGGAGCAAACTGTTCGCTACGTTTACTCATATGAGTACATGGTGATATCGAGCGCGAAGAGAGAGGTTTAAAAAAGCCTCACAATCTATTCGAACAAAAAAATGAGCTCAAATTTCTCGTGAGTTATTTATGGATGACCCCTACGAGTTCTATGAAACATCAAAATTTGCAGTTTCCCACCACTTCGTAACATTTAGTAGGGTTTTTATATTTTTATATTTTTTATAAAATAAAATAAAAAGTTATATTTTTGGATTGTTGACTTCGTAACATTATTGTTTGCATGTGAACTCATTTTTTAGTATGGACAGTTATCAAATGATACATCCCAATTTTGTTTCACATATTCACGTACAAACCCTAATATACTAAAAAGATTTTTTTTCTCTATTTCTGGGCCATTGTGATACTGTATACATACACCGAAAGCCGGTTATCCCTCATTTCAGTAAAACACTGAATTCGCGTAACGCGACACCAAATTTTTGTACCTAGTGTAACTTCGTGAAAAATGCTCCGATTTTGGATATTAAAACATGAAAAGAACACGCTAACTTTTACCTACTCAGTGACTGTGTAAAATTGTATTGCCATCTCTTTTCTTTCCACGGAAATTTTACTCAGTTTCCGTCAAAAGCAGGACAACTCAAAACTATGAGTAAATAATAAAAGCTAGAGTGAAAGCTCTTTACGAGTACTAAGAGAATCCGAAGTATTATTTTTCCAATGTATGTACTTTTTGTGTAGTATCAATTATGCGACTATTTTCGTAACGCGACACCATTTCAATGTCACTGTTTTCAAAGTAGGGGGAGATCCCCCAGCGCCGGACACCTCCCAATACCGGACACTTCTAAAAACGGTACTTGCAGAGTCCCCTCCATCATCTTATGTAATACAAAAGAAAGCTATTGAAAAGTCCTTTACCTGCATGGAATATCAGAACCTTATGTTGTAAACTTTGTACAAAATTTGAAATTTAACAAAAATGTCAAAAAATTTCATGTTTCGCCTTATTTTAGAAGGTTTGAATCAACAATATTAAAATCAATGGAATGCATTCTGATTATGTAGAGATGATCAATATTAGCCATATTTTAAATAGCGCTCATGATTTGCTAGATATATAATGCAACTATGGTGCAAAATCAATTTCTGTATCCGGTAGCTGTCCCCCGGGTCCAGACAGAGAGTTTTTTCATAAGATCAAATAGCCATTCTTTGCACCTGTTTTGCTAAACTTACTTTAATTTAATTGATTTTTCTTGCTAAGGTATCAGAAAGTCACAGAAATTAGCAGAAACAAAAATTGAAGATGTCATCGAATATCGAAGGAATTTTGAGTAGGATGTAAGAAATTGAGCTGGAGAGTCAAATAAGCTTTACTAACACGTGTTAATATCTACAAATTGAAGCAAGTGAAAAATATTACTATTCTTAATCATGTCTTTCTTCTTCTTCTTCTTCTTATTGGCATTACATCCTCACACTGGTTCAGAGCCGCCTCGCAGCTTAGTGTTCATTAACCTTCTGTCTGTGCTCAAAAAAACTTACGTTGTCTGTGCTCTGGGGTCAAATTGACCCCAAATTGAAATTGCTATAACTTTTTTATTGTTTGGCCGATTTTGGATTTTTAGGGCTGTTTCGAAAGATAATTTAATCATCTTTCAGGTCGTAACCAAAGATTGACTATTGGTGGGCGGGTACATCGCGGGGAGGAGCTCTAGTGAACAAGGGTACAAAAACAGTGATTTTTCATGATTGTTTTACTTATATCCGAAAATCCTACCCATTTTGAACTGCACCTTTTTTAAAAAGGTTATGCAGGAATGCCTGTGCTTCGGCATGAGGCGTTGATAAGTTTAGAACTTGGCCTTTAGGTGGTGGTATATTTGAATTCATTATTTTGGACTACTCAAGATATTCCGATACATATATAGAATTCTCCTCAGTGTAAATATTCTTATCGTACAAATTTAAAATTTGTTAAAATGGCGTCTTGATCAAAGGTCGTCTAGTGGGAATGGACTGGCTAGTGACGGAAGTAATAATTGGGAATTTTACAAATATGCGGCAAATTGGCTAATCTTTGGTTACGCATGAAGACCCAAAGGCCTTAGTTCCAGGGTTTTCTTGGATGACCTAAAACATATTCTGTGAACACATTCTATTATTTGCAGCATCGCTGGAGCAGGTTGAATGCAAAGAAAACTTTTGATGAACTCTACCACAACATTCATGTTTGCCAAAAATGCTACAAAACAAAATACATCAGATCTCACATGCAACAATATACTCAAATATAACAGCTCACTAGCGCCGCATCTTGGAAGAAGTGCTCATTATATTGAGCACCGCTTTGTAGTCCTGGACATCCTGAACAATGTTGCCGAATACAACTTGGTTGTAGGTATGAGGGATCTCAAGCTAAAGTAATATTTCAAATATGCAAGAATATTGCAAGTACACTAGCGCCGCCTATTTGTAAATTTCCTAATTATTTATTCCGTCACATGACGGTCCATCCCCACCAGACGAACTTTGTTAAAGATACGTCATCTTTACAAATTTCAAATTTGTGCGATAAGAATATTTACAATGAGGAAAATTCTATATATCGGAGTTACTTGAGTAGTCTAATGAATAATGAATTCAAATATACCGCCACCTAGCGACCAAGCTCTAAGCTAATCAATGCCTAATGTCAAAGCACTCACCTTCCTGCATAACCTTTTTGAAAAGGTGCAGTTCAAAATGGGTAGGATTTTCAGATATAAGTAAAATAAGCATAAAAATCACTGTTTTTGTACCTTTTTTTACGAAAACCCCTCCCCGCGATGTACCCGCCCACCTATAGTCAATCTTTGGTAACGACCTGAAAGATGATTAAATTATCTTTCGAAACAGCCCCAAAAATCCAAAATTGGCCGAACATTGAAAAAGTTATAGCAATTTAAATTTGGGGTCAATTTGACCCCAGAGCACAGACAACGTAAGTTTTTTGAAAAAAGTACACTGTAGCGCAAATTTTCAAGATTTTTCAAGCGAATTTGCACTTAGGAGACAGATCTCGGCGAGTATTACCAAACTACCAAAAATTAGGAGAATCGGTTGAAAACTAAAAAAATGGCAGCCACTCAACTCAAAGTGGCCTGGGGTCATATTGACCCCAGAGCACAGACAAAAGGTTAAGCACTTCCACAGTTATTAACTGCGAGGTTTCTAAGCCAAGTTACCATTTTTGCATTCGTATATCATGAGGCTAACACGATGATACTTTTATGCCCAGGGAAGTCGAAACAATTTCCAATCCGAAAATTGCCTAGACCGGCACCGGGAATCGAACCCAGCCACCCTCAGCATGGTCTTGCTTTGTAGCCGCGCGTCTTACCGCACGTCTTTACTAATGTAATAGGAACTTGGTCATTTTAAAACATAATGCAATAGTGTCCGGGTCACTTTTTTGAAACGTGAAAATTTTGACCAAACTTCAACATCGAAATACATCGTCCAAAAACGTGTTCAAATGATCAAATAGAGTTTGTATGAATCATCAATGATCATATTTTGTGTATATGGTGTACTAGTAAAGATAATCCGGATAATTAGAGAGTTTTTCGTTAAATGGCTTATGTGTCCGGCACTGGGGGATCTCCCCCTACAAAAATTTTAAGAAAACAATTTTTTTTTTTGAAGCAATACAATTGGCTCACAAAAAGGCCATCATAAACTCTACTATATCATGTATTAACCAATACATTTGAACGCAAATAGGTGCGATCACATTTGTAAAAATTAGATTAGGAAGTTTTTTTCTCGTACTAAAAGTCTATTATTTTGATTGGCTTTTAAAATATGTTCCCAAACTAATTTTCAGTGAAACAAATGTTTTTCTTATAATTCAATATATACATTTTCGTGTCATAAAGATATTGGACCCTAATTTTCAGTTTAAAATTTTGGTCCCATGGCGTAGAAGTGCGTGGAGTGTGTCAAAGGTGTCTACCCAGCGTCACGGCACATTCATCAGTATACTTTCACTGGAAAGTTTCCTAGGAAGGATTATAATTTCATAATCATTAGGATCTAGGTACTAAAACCGCATCATGATATGGAAATTTATCTATAACCGACTAATTATGATATTCCGGAGATTCTATAAGCCAACAATTAGCGCAAAAGTAATAAAATGTAATCCATTTATAATCCGTTATGCATTGATGATTATTCTATCATAAAAGAAAAGTTTACGGCACACGTACGCATACATGTAGCGTTGATAGCAATTTGTCGGCGATAAGCTACCCTTTTCCGCATCTACACGCTGAGCTCGTGCCAAAATTATGTTTGCTCGCGTCGTTTCGTTATACATACTCCTTCTAAGAACATTTATCTATGCCATTGGCAACAAACAACAAGATACAGCCGAAAAGCGGTCTGAAAGCGTTATTCCTAGAACGATTTTTTTCATAACTACGCCCCAGCGCACCCAACGTAAGATAGATAACTCTCGTCATCGTCAAACAATGTCGGGTCGAGATTATACGCAAGGAAAATGAAAATAAAACTTTAACTGAAGCATACCGAACAAAATGGAATATGATCAACCCCACTGCTACTTCTGTTGAGGATGGTTAAAAGTTGCTCCTCATCGTTTGCTATCCTCTCATATTTCATAAGTACATAGTTTTCTTTTTTGCTCTAACTACTGTGCATGGTAGTTCGCCAGTTACAACGTGTAGTTTCCTTATTAAATGCACTTTTCCACTTTAGCACTTGCACACACTTGATATGATTCAGCTGATGCTGCAGTTTACACTTTGTGCCGTCTTGTCACACTGGTCCACGAACCAGAGTGGAAACGGGGATGTCGGTATACGTAAACAATCTCATAAACAAGCAACGATGAAAATGCTTTTGTACAACTTCCTTCCTTTTGCTTTAAGCATTTTCACGTTCATTATTCGTCACGACTGCAATTTGCTTCACTTGATACCACTTGAGCCAAGTAACTTCTTTTTTTCCTGAATGCTCTTGACTTTAATTTTTCTCGTCGATGTCCACCCACTTCACCTCTAGTCTAGCTCATCTCATTTAACAACGAAGGATCCAATGTTATATAATACGGCAATAGATATGCTATTACACACTATTGCAGTATTCTCCTTGAAATTGATTGGAAAAATTGATTTCACGCTGTGCTGGGACTATCAACCAATTATAATCGGGAAATTCTGCTGATTTTCAATTGTATCTCCGATTGCTTCACACTGTGTTCTAGTTCTTGTCACTGTGGCTAATCCACTGCACTGCCTTGAACCCAGCATCCTCTGCCATTGCAGTCAGAGCAAAATAAAGAAAAACAACAATTTAATAAGTGAAAAACCGACCGTGAATTCGACTCGGGAGAAAAACAGTCCGTAACTTTCCACCGACCCAGCGATACTGTGTGCGAAAATGTGGCTGATAAAAAGAAAAACTGACACACAACATATGATTGCATCCGACGACGGCTATAGTGACGGGCGCCAGCATGTAAACAGCTCCGTATCAGTAGCGTGAAAAGTGTGGATGGAAACGGAACCAGAATTTGAGAACAATGAGCGGTTGGCTGGGCAGAATGAGAGATTTTGCGCACTCCTCACAGGTGGTCAATCGGTTTTCGGCTTCGGCAGTTTGATAAACGCGTGCTGTGATAACAAACGAATGCAGGCGGTCCAGCAAACCAAACTGAACAGTTGGAATCGTACAATCGCTCACGTGTATAACCTTTACGCATTCGTCCATGCTGTCCTGAAGCGGTCTATTCGTGAGCGTTCAAAAAAGTTGGAAAACCATTCACTTATTTTAATATGAGATTAAGAATATAATATTGCATGTGCTGCTTTCTGAGAATAGAGTCATATTAACTCATATACCGGCTCTTTCAACACGCAGAAACAAAATTTACAAAACTAGATACATATCACAATGGTATACTACGAAGCTCATATCACAATGGTATCCTAGTCGAAATAGTCTGATTTTTATGAATTTCTAAAGCATTTAATAATTAGGGGCAAAACGCGCTAGAGGTGCTGCAAAATGGCAAGAGTGTCTCCCATTGTGGGCCTAGTTGCGTGTTTCGCTCATAACTTTTTTTTCAAGTCAACATTATGCAGCAATATAAACATAAACACCAATGGAAAGTTGCAGACCTTTTTATCTTTATTTAGGTGTTTTTTAAATCTTAAAATTAAGTTCAAAACCGTCAGACCTTAGCTATTTTTCCAGAAGTAACTATATTGTATTACCCAAACGTTAAAATTTTGCAAGTGTTGATTTTTGGCCGAACAAAATTTAATATGATATTAAGACTATAATGGCTTAGAGTCATTCGGCCGAAAAGGTCATTTGGTCGAATGCCGTTTGTCTGAATAATTGAAATACGTTTCCTTATTAAGTGTGTGAAGTGAGTAGTGCACGGAATATTTCTATTAGCGCCGCATATATTTTGGAAATGCAAAGTACACTGGTCAAAATATAAGTGCGGGGCACATATATACAATATGCATTTTATTCTGAGTGTGGATAGTGAGAAGTAAGCGAGTTTCAAGCAATACGAAGCAAGATCATCTCTGATTGAAGAATAAACAAAGAAGAAGAAAGGAGGAAGAAGAAGGAAAAACCCTGATTAATCCACCTAGCGGTGATGGTGCCTTTCTCGTGCAGTATAAAAATAGTATTTTGGCCATTACTCTTGAGCCCATAGTCCGATCTGGCCAATTTTCAATAGGAAACAATGGGAGAGTATTCTGCGTCGAATGCAACTTGTTGCGAGTAAATCGGTTGAGGATTAGTACCTGAAAAATGAGTGACATTTTTTTTTGAGCGGGTGAGTACCTGAAAAATGAGTGACATTTTTTTACACAAATTTTCTATTAAAAAAAAGTGGTATTTTGGCCATAAATCCCGAGCCCATAGTTCGATCTGACCAATTTTCAATAGGAAACAATGGTAGAGTATCCTGCGTCGAATGCAACTTGTTGCGAGTAAATCGGTTGAGGATTAGTACCTGAAAAATGAGTGACATTTTTTTTTGAGCGGGTGCGCACAGACACACACACATACACACACACACACACACACACACACACACACACACACACACACACACACACACACACACACACACACACACACACACACACACACACACACACACACACACACACACACACACATACACACAGACATCACCTCAATTCGTCGAGCTGAGTCGATTGGTATACAACACTATGGGTCTCCGGGCCTTCTATAAAAAGTTTGTTTTTGGAGCGATCATATAGCCTTTACCGTATACTTAGTATACGAGAAAGGCAAAAAGAAGAAGAAGAAGAAGGAAGGAAGAAGGAGGAAGGTAGAAGGAGGAAGGAAGATGGAAGAAGGAGGTATGAAGAAGGAGGAAGAAGCAAGAAAGAAATAGAAAGAAGGAAGCAGGGAAAAGGAAGAAGCAAAAAGGAAGGAAGACGGAGGAAGGAGGAAGAAGAAAGAAGGGAGACGGAAGAAGGAAGGGGAGAAGGAAGAAGGAAAAAGAAGAGAAAAGACTGACGAAGGAAAAAGGAAAAGAAAATTGGAAGAAGAAAGAAAAAAGACGGGAAGAGGAAAAAGGAAAAAAGAAGAAGGACGAAAGGAGAAGGAACTAGGAATAAAGAAGAAAGAAAGAGGAAGAGAGAAGGAATGATGAAGAAGGAAGGAGAAAAAAGGAAGAAGAAAGAAAGAAGGGAGGAGGGAGGAGGAAGAAGAAACAAGGAAGAAAGAAGAATGACTTAGGAAGAAGTATCAAGGATTAAAGAAGAAGAACGAAGAAGTTCTCAGTTCACTTTTCTCTTTCCACTTTTCACTTCCCACTTCCTACTTCTGATTATTTCACTATTTACTACTCGTAATCTGAGGTCAATTTTTTAAAGTATTCGGCCAAACAACACTCAGCCAAATGGCCAGAAACCAATTTAATATTGCCCTTGAATTGAGCATGAGCATAATGACCGTGCATTTCGTAGTTGCTCTTCCGTGATTGACCAGAACAATCGCAATTGCACAGGAAACCAATGGATGGAAGCATGGGATTTGCTTAACCTTAATGTGCACAATCCGAGAGCTCTAGAATTTTAAATGGTCGATAACGGCACTGGCCACGTCCTCACGATCCATCGGGTATGGGAAGGAATTGATGAAATCACTCGCCCACTGCAAGCCGAGAACAGCTCTGCACTCGCCACGAGCTCATGCGGAATTTTTATTGGAATCTGGGTGTTTTTTTCCCTGTTGGGTATTTTAATCTGGGGGTTAGGTTCTATGGCAGAGGTTCGTCTTGGTTAACGGGTTTCCTGATAGTAATGAAAGGGTTTTGTGTAATTGTATGCCGAAACGAGTTTTTTGCTCATTTCGCATTCTAACAATTAACTGCTAGAACTAGTAAAGTTGTATGAATGAGAGCTGGAATTAAGCCTATTTCCAGTTCTAGTAATTATTAGGACATGAAAAATATATGAAAAGATACAAAGTAGAAGGAATGGAACGGGCCTGGGTTTGAACCCACAACCTCCGGCGTATGAGGCAGAAGTGGTATCCATATGATCCTTTAGCCCGTGTTTGTGAAGTAGGATGCTCCTGAATTGATGAAAAAAGGAAGTTTATTTGTTTTAGAAGCCTGACATCAAATCCGAAGGCTTTAAATGACAATATGAAATAAAAAATCTTGCGTTTGAAATAGCCGATTCTTATGCCTGCGCACTTCAAATGTACAATGGATGGAGTTTGCAGAGTGACTGATTGACCAAAACTTGCGAAACTGTACAGAGAACCAAATGAATGGATCTTAGGCTTAGCTAACCATTCTCAATGTACACGTTTCGGAAGCTCAAATATTTCTAATCAATAACGGCGCCGGCCACGTCCTTACTGTCATATAGGAAGGAAATGATTGTTAGTCCGACTTTCGTTGCTACTAGTCTTGGGATAGGATATTGTGCTAGTTATAAAGGATATTCTATCTGGATTCACTTTGGTAAGCAATGGGATCTGTGGGATAGGATATGAATGCACTCATTGAAAGTACTTTACTTACGTTTGTGTTTGTGTTTGTTTGTTTCACGTGTCTGTGGCATTTGCATCATTCTAATGATAAAGATCTCGAATAGACATCGCATCCAACTGTCCCATGCTGGCAGACAGTTTATTGTTCTTTAAGTTTTGCAGCAGTAATTAGCTGTGATGGCTCTTCCATCTTATCGCTGATTTACGGAACGCCTTGTTAAACCTCAACCTATTTAAACGTTTACCGAGTTTAACGCAAGGATGTGCAAGTTGAGGATCGAAGGTCGTTTTTTTAAACTACAGCATTATCAACATGCATTGTCCACACGAAAGACGAATCGATGAAGAGAAAGAAGCGTTGTATGCACAACTGGAGCAGACATATGATGGATGCCCACAGCGGGACGTCAAGATCGTCATCGGTGACATGAACGTTCAGGTAGTAAGGGAGGAAATGTACATACTGGTGATCGGACAGGACAGTCTGCATAAACTTTGCAGCCTCCCGCGGAATAATAGTCCAAAGCACTTACCTTCCCTGACAGATGGAGAAAACCTAACCAAGAAACGGAAAATCAAATCTACCACCCACTAAACTCTCCTTGGGCACCAACCCTAATTTCCCCCGCGATGGCTTTCCATAATTACTTCTGGTGGATAGGCTGTACTTAATGTACTCATTCACACAGGCACTCACACCAATAGATACTTACTTGGTTGGACGCACACTCTAAAACTCCACAGCCATGCCTCGAGGAGTCAATAGCGGTAACTGAATGGAACAACTTAGACACTCCTACCTCAGCAAGTGTAGTCTATACACAAACTTCAGCCATGCCTCGGGGTGACGATAGCAGTTGCCCGCTACGACACTCCTTCCTCAGCACAAGCCGATTACTCTTCTGCCAAAGCAAACCACGCGCTACCCTACCGAAGTAAGGACATTCCCGTGTACCACGTATGTCTCACTGTGTTTGGATTCAACCCACTACCACACTGCCGCCAAAGCAGCTTCTCCAAATGTCACTCGCCCCATGTGAGTCTTATTTGGGTGCTCACCCTAACACTCCACTCACATGCCTCGAGGTGTCAATAGTGGTATGTAGGGACACATCAACGATACTACGCTACGACACTCCTGCCTCAGCATGCACAGTCTACACTCAAACTTCTGCCATGCCTCGAGGTGACCGTTGTGTTGCCAAAAGTGTGACGATGTTTACAAAAATTTTAGATGATTCATTCAAAAAGTGTGACATACGGGGAGGGGGGTTAAAAATGATTGAATTTTACGTAACGTGGATTAATGGATCTTCCATTAGACTTCACGAACGTCTGCGCATACCGCAGTGGGAATATATAATCCGACCTCTAGCTCGTTGCAGTTATCCTGCGCTCAAAACTATCGACGAGGTACAACACGCCTTGAAGTAAGTCGAACGTCCAACTAGCTAAAGACAAGGCGCAGCAGCTGGACGGAACGGAAGAGCAACTTCTCTTGTAGTCGCAGCTTCTCTTGTAGATGGTTGGAAGAGCTCTTCGGTCTGCAATTGGTAGCACCGCAACCCCTGCACTAGGCACGGTGCCCTCGGAGCAGAGTAACGACTGGTATGACGCTGGAGAAGAAGAATGCAGCATGGGCGGTATTGCTGCAACACCGCACGAGGACGAAAAGAGCACGATACAAGACAAACACGGCGCGGAACAGACAAAACACGATTTTCCGGGAGGAGGGAAAACGCCAGCAGGAAGATCGAGACCGTGAATACACGGCACATTAGACTGGCCCAGCTTAGTATGGGGAGAAAAAAATGTTGTCGAATTCCACGGGGCACCCCCCAGAATTGGGTCTTTGGGTGAGAAAATCAATCTCTGAACATTTCAGCTCAATCGCTTGTTGCATAAGCTGGCGCTTTTGATTTGAAGTTTGTATGGGGATTTCAGCCAAAATGTATAGGAAAATACACCTCCGTCACTCATTCGATCTGAAAATTGGTTCTGATTGCTCAATTGACCTCAATATTGCAAAACCGGCAGTTGGTATGCTACAGAACAATTTCACAGAACATTGTATGATGATTAAATGAACTTTTATATAATTTTCGTCTGATTTGTTAGGCGCTGAATTGTGTATTTTTGGATTTATTGATCAAATCGTATCAGCCGAAACCTATATAAAAGTTCATTTAATCATCATACAATGTTCTGTGAAATTGTTCTGTAGCATACCAACTGCCGTTTTTGTAATTCTTAGGTTAATTGAGCAATCAGAATCAATTTTCAGATCGAATGAGTGACGGAGGTGTATTTTCCTATACATTTTGGCTGAAATCCCCATACAAACTTCAAATCAAATGCGCCAGCTTATGCAATAAGCGATTGAGCTGAAATTTTCAGAGATTGATTTTCTCACCCAAAGACACAATCCTGGGGGGTGCCCCGTGGGATTAGACAACTTTTTGTTTCCTGGGCCAGTCTACGGCACATGCATGTTCCCTTGAATTCATTTCATTCCATTTGAAACATGTATCGTAAAAACCCTTTTTTCCTTCGATTAGATTCGAACCCACGACCCGCGGTAAGACTGAATCCCAACGTCTCTGCTTTTATTCCACTAGATTGTTTGATGAAATGCGTGCCAATTATCAAAATCATATACATTTCACAGGCCATTCTATGGAAATAACTGGAATGCAAGACGTTTCGCGGGACACTTTCAGCGCAGGACAATTGGAAAAAATGCGGGCCTGTCCCACGAAATGGGAGACGTCTGATCAAATTAATCTAGACCCTAAATGCTGAAGTGCTAGAGTTCAGAGAGGTAAGATTTTCTACACGAGAATCTTAGCTATCGTTCAGTTTCTCATACACGGAACCGGCAGTGACGACTCGTAACGTACGAAAGGTCATAATATGATAATATCGTCAGTAGGTTGATTGGAATACCTCATTTACAAATTGTACAGGAAAACAATTCTCACTCCTCTCGCTCAGCACATGTGAAGTGCTCCATATATGTATGAGCAACAATTGATCCACAAGTTGGAGGTTGGATTATTATTACTATCACTACTACTTCAATACAATAACATCGTAAATCACCTGAACGAAGTGTGAATTGAGATGTATCTTTCCGCTGGGCAGCACGTGCTTTTCTCTACACGCAATGTTGACAATGTCACGAAAGATCTTGCACATCGCACTTCTCATTTAAACGGTTCCGATCAATGAAACCATCCTATAATTGTCACCGTCTCGTCTGACGGTGTTGCAACTTTTCTAAATTTAAAACACTCTCGTACATCTCAATATCGCCTTCCAACAAACGGCGACGATGAGCTGCGATAGCGTGTCTACCAGCTCCACAAGTATAAACAAGCCGAGAAGGATAAATATATATTTGCCGATACACAGCTCGACTGTTGCAAGTGGGTACTCAATACAATGATGCTGACCAAGTAGCTGCCAAACAATAATAAACCATGGAAATATTTTCCCTAATTTTTCAATGCCAAAAAATAATGTTACTTCATATAGTTTGCTAATTATACATCCATGCAAACAGAAATTAGAATATTCTGGTAAACAATGACAATACATATAATATTGTTAGGGAACACACTCCGCAGAATTACATATGGTCTGTGTTCTAGTAAATCGAACCAAGCGGCATAAAAAAACTTAATGCTTGTTCCAATAAAACACATATCGTGTCGAATGTTCCTCAACTCAAAAACGCATAAAATGCAATGCGCAAAAGCATCCCATGCTATAGCTGCCGGTAGTCGGGGCACCAAGAGGATTCGAGCCAGGACGACCGCCAGGAAGGGATTCAACTGGTAGACAATGTAGCAGTGGATCAGCCAGCCCGTCGACGAACTAGCATACACAAGTGGCCGCAACTTTAGAAGAAGTGCATGAGCACAGCCCCTTCCTACGGTAACCCGTTATCTGGGAGACACTTTTTTAGCAGATCACGCTGTAGCTCATAGCTGTTTGACTGAGCATCTGCTCAGGTGTCTGTAGCGCAGATTATTTGAGCCTCAAAACCTTGTGGGTAAAAGCTATTCTACTGATTCTAAATCTATGAAGCAATTTCACGGACTAGAAGTCTCAGCTACAGCTGAGTGCGGGTAAGATCGACATCATGTAAGGGTGAATACCTACACATCAAGTCAGGAATGGATCGAACATTAAAACAATTTCAAATAATGTTAAATAATAAATAATTGAAAATGTTTAATGATAATTATTTAACTATTTATGCTTGAACCGCATCGACAAACGATAAATCCGGCGTCATGCATGTGTGGCAGCGAAATAGCACTTGTTGTTTACTATATGCAGCAAATATCCAATAACTCCTAAACCATCTAAGTAGGCTTAATGCGAACCAGAACTGACAGCCACATCATTAGCAATCAAAGCAATCGGGAAATGTATCGTCAGTCACGCGTAGTGAACCATCAGTGGCATAAGGTGTTTCAGAGGCTCCCGCTTGCCTATAGTTAGAATAAACTCCACAATGCACAAAGCATGACGTGGAAAATACTAACGGAGACTCTAACGCTCAGTCCGATAGAGAGTATTAAAATATTTTGTAATATTTTTTTTATTTATTGTTAATTGTCGACTGGAATAAAAGTTGCTTTTGGATGTGGCTTTCTCAGTCTGACGATAATCAAAACGGCTATATTTTGAAATTACCCGACGTTTCGGCCGAATATATTTTGCCTTTTTCAAGGGAAATTATTTGTCAACCGTTTTTCTTTCGCGAATCAATACCTGTTGCATGTTTTGGGCATGTAGCAAGAAGAAGGCCTAATACATTCGGCCGAAGCGTCGGTTAATTTCAAAATCTAACCGTTTTGATCATCCTCAGACTGAAAAAGCCACATACATAAGCATATATTTTTTATTTTCCAAATTTGAATATAACTGATTTTGGGATATCAATTACATTTTTTGACTAACATCTTCTCAATATTTCCTTTTTATTATCAAAGGAGATTACGATTCAAATTATTAAGAATTTAAGTTATAACTGAAGATGCGATATAATTATACGATGCAATCCTAATACGGGTTGAATAAATTATTTAAAATTATTAAGAATTTAAGTTATAACTAAAGATGCGATATAATTGTACGATGCAATCACGGGTTGAAGACAGGCAAGAGAAAGAATAAGTTTTATCTATCATTAGTTTATTTAGTAGATCCATGTGCCAGTGGGCGTTAAAAATCTAGTGTCTATGATGAAATAGCAAGAATAAAGTTATTTAGTTGTTATTTATAAACTACAGATATTTAGGCAAAAGCAGTGACCGGTAGGTTTGTCCTATTATTGTTATAGTTTTTTCAGACCTTTAATCCGTTTGATTCAATTCTCAAACAGATTCATATTCCAAAGACTGAAACTAAATCTTATAAATAATGACTAATGCAATATAAACTGCATACATTCAGTTGATAGTATCGTTTAAATTTACATTCTTTTTTGGCATTCCCTTTATGTGCATTACTTTCGTGTAAATTTCAACAACTTTTTCTATCTGTGTACATTTTATTTGAGGCAATATAGCTCACGCCGGTGTGCAGAGAAACGGTACCATTACCATAGGATCGCATATGCTGCTGGACTTTGCGGACGATATCGATATTATCTGGATTGATCACCGTGCCATGGAAGAGGGTGTTGCGCATTTTAAGATGGGAGACAGCGAGGATTGGACTCACGATCAATACCAGCAAAACAAAGTACATGATCGCTGGCAATCAACGTGGATTCGTTAGTACTTCACAGTGGCACTGGATGGTAAAAATGTTTAAGTTGTTGAAGAAATTGTGTTTCTTGAAACTCTAGTGACTTGCAATAACAATACTACCTGCGAGGCGAAAGGGCGTATTGCAGCTGCGAATAGGAATTATTACGGACTTCTTAACCAGTTTAAGTACCCTAGTCTGCGAACAAAAACAAAATTTGCGCAGTATACTACTTTGATTCTTCCGGTGGCTTTATACGGCTATTAAACATGGATGTTAAAGGAAGCTAATCGAAGAGCTTTCAGAGTATTTGAGCTTAAGGTGATGCAGACAATACTAGGCGGTAAACAGAAGAACGGCATCTGGCGGTGTTGAATGAATCACGAGTTATACCAGGTGTATAAAGGGCTGGATATTGTGAAACTTATACAACATCCCAGTCAACACACAATCGTATATGATGCAACATAAAATGCGATTGGTGGAGGAAAGTGGTTTGATAAATTTGTCATCATGCTTTGTTATGATTCGGAACAGTTTTGCCTTTCTTTTATCGTTGTTCATATTGAGAGCGATTTCTGCAAACCCTGGTTTTTACTGATCAGGAAGTGAAAGCGAATTGATGAAGACATACATATTCCTAGCAGTCCACTATTTGAGATTAAAAATTTGCAACTTCGATAAAACAATACTTTCATATACATAGTATGAAAAGACATACATATTTATGAGTTTGAAAGAAGTAAATCACCTTCACCATTAGTACCGGACTAATTGTTAGAAGTTGTTTTCGTATCCATGTTTCTACCCAATTAGAGCAAGAAATTAGAAATTACAACGGTAGCCTCTATTTTATGCGAAGCATGAACGGAAATATCGCATATATCACGAGTCAGAATCAACCAAATCAGCACACAAAGCATTATAAGGCGACTTTAGTATCATTTATCATCATACTCCACGTGCCGTCATACACCCTGGATTCTTCCGATCCGTAGTTTCTTTTTTGACCTTCCACGCTCTATTTTTATAGGAAAACTCAAAATATACTTGAAAATCCTGAGAACGGGTGCCAATCCATTTGCCACTCAATGTGCTGTGCGATGGCTTCCGTTCGTCCACCAACGCGTTTTTCGGAATGGAAGATTTTTTATCTTCGCGTGCCAGCACTAGTTACGGGAAGAATGTGCCAAAAACGTAGACTGCGTCGGGAGTGGAATTTAATAAATAATAAATATAATATATATATACTAGGAAACAGCTGAGAAATGATGCTGACCATGTTTACATTATACCTACTAGCGTACTTTATTGGATGATATTTGTCAATCTCAAGTCAGAGTATGCCAATGGCGACAAAGTTGATTGAAGTGAAATGCAAATTGTTATCAAGCTTTTCCAATCTCACATAGACTGACCAAATCATTTCAATTAATTGTCTACATCGCATAGCATCGCAAAGAGATGTCCATATGCAGGTATGAATTAGTGATTATTTTTTTATTATTCTTAAAAATAATTAGGCCAATAATGGGATTTGTGACAAATAATGGCCCCCGGGGTTCAGCATTCCCACATATTCATCGTTTTTGAGCTAGATGATGCAAAGCTTGATTTATTACGTGATTACATACATACATAAGATTGTAGATGTAATGAAGCCGCTTTGCGAGGCGGAACACCTCATCAATGAACCACGCGTCTCCACACTCAGTGCATACTCAAACGTTGTTTTCGTTAGCAAGTAGCAGAGCACATCGCCACTTTATTGAAGTGCAATGATTATCATCATTAGTCAGATTTTTCCCAATTTTTAAATAGCATCTGCTAGCCGTATGGTTTAACTGTAAGTCGTGGTGATGACAACCATGGAAATTGTTACAAATAAAATACACTGGAGACTTGAAAAAAATCACAGCTTTTTAAAAACCTCCAGATTTTTCTTTGATTTTTATTTGAATTTTGTCGTGGGGTCAATTCAATGTTTTAAAAATGCAATGTCAAAAAATAATCAACAACAAATCATCTCAAAATTGACTCCAGTATATTTGAGCATTTGCTTAAAAGGGCTTCTACATTGAGACATCAAAATCATGATTTTTTTTATGTCGGTTGTATAGAAGGTACGCAGTTGGAATAAGGCACACTGCACAGTTATTAGAAAAGGTCTATTGATAATGTTCATTTTTTATAGGTTTAAAGACGGAAGAAAGACATCCATAAATGTCGATCCGTCGACGACAATTTGTCATGCTGATGGAAGTTCACTGTCCATGAAAATGATCTGAAACATAAAATCAAAACATTTGCTTAATTTATACACTTTTCTGCATAGCTATGACCAGAACAATAAACAAAAAGATAAATGAGAAAACTGTGAGCGATGAAGCGATTTTCAAGAATTCCTTAGCCATGCGATAAGATGTATACAAACAAGACCATGCATTGGTTGGGTTCGATTCCCGGTCCGGTCTAGGAAAATTTCGGATTGGACATTTTCTTGATATCCCTCGGCATAAAGGTATAATCGTGTTAGCCTCATGATATACGAAGGCAAAAATGGTAACTAGTCTTAGAAGTGCCTAAAGAACACTAATCTCTGCCGGTCTTCTAGATGTTGTCTAGGCCCTAAGATGTTCGATCAAATCTTCAAGATAACCATCCAATATGGCGAGCGTCGTTTATTTCATATGCAAATGTTTCACTGATGTACCTCTCCTCGTAAAGAGACACATAACAGCAGAATTTAAAAAAAAAAGATGTCGTGAAAGACCTTCAGCATACAGGATGGGTTAGGGGAAATTATCTCAAAATTCATTGAAAGAAGCACCCAAATCCGCCAATTAGTCTAAAAGTAGCTTTTCAAAGACACTGTAGGTAGGTACTTGGGCAAGTACACGTTACGATCAAATATTTAACATTCAGCATTTAGCATTGAACAATTCGCACAAATTCGCAGGTGCCACAAGCCTAGACTATTGTATGTAGGCAGGGATGAGCCTGGAATTGAAACCACGACCTCCTTCTTATAAGGTAGAAGCTACTATAGCTACGGTAGCTACTATAGACCGTGGAGCTTGTTTGGTCCAAACATAAAGACGTTTTTGCAACATTGAGCACTACCACATGGGACAAATAAGACGCTGGAACTTCATAACATGCTTTTCTGATGACTTTCTTCAGAGCTCATGAAAACGTTGCGTTATATAGCTGATCCCGAGACAAATCGATTAGTTAGGAAATCTTGCAAATCGGTCCATCCGTTCGTGAGTTTTAGTGCCTCATAGGAAATGTAAACACATTTTTATGTATAGAGAAGATAATCACTTGGAATCAGTCGCAAATCGCCTTCAATTATGTATTCCCATCTACTATAGACCACCGAGCTCGTCTAGTACACGTTCTGGTTTAAAAATATAGACATTTTTGCAAGATTGAGCACGATTGCCAATCCGGATATGGCGAGTTCGATTCTCGGTCCGACCTAGGATGTTTTCGGGTGGGGAACATTATTGACATCCTGGGCATACTGTATTCATTGTATACTTGCCACACAAGATACATACACATGCAATGGCAGGCATAGAAAGCCTTTCAATTAATAACTGAGGAAATGCTAAGGGAATACTAAATTAAAAAGCAGGCCAAGTTCCAGTTGGAATGTAGTGCCATAGAAGAAGAAGGAGAAGAAGAATCATTTTAAGGTCACTCCTGACAGAATCCAGGTTTCAAAGTGCTCGCGTTTTCGGGGGAACACCACTGTATGAGAGTAGCATCACTTTCATCATTGATTTGGCACTAATCACTATCTCTTAGATGGAAGCAATGCATTTTCCAATAGTCGAGATCTGTCCACGTCCTTGCGAATGCCGAGGAAGGGGAAGGATGGTTAGCTGGACACCTTCTTAAGAAAAATGCAGAGAACTCTACGACCTCTCATAGGTGCCACGGAGCGTTTTTGGATTTGTTAGTGTGGAAGGTTATAACAGTAGAAATCGTTTCGGTAGAACTTGAATCACAGAAAGAACTAAGATAGAAATTACAAAGTAGGAAAGGGACGAGCCTGGACTTGATTCTTTCAGCAGGAATTCTCCTATAAGAAATTTGGAGACTACCTTTATCTTTAATTCTGAAAAAAATCTCCCCCAGGAATTCTGCGAAATTCCTTCTCCATGATTGCTTGGAAACTCATATTACAAGGGTTGTTCCTCCTTAAGAGATCTGATTACCCCTTCAGAATCCTTTCTCCAAGGATTTGTGGGAACTTTGGCTCCTTGCAAACCGTCAAGTTCTTCTTCAGAAAAACTGAACTTTGCCCCCTGTAGACTGTAATTTTCCTCAAATTCAGAACAAGTCAAAGGAAACTGATTTTCCAATCATTCTGGGCCCTTCCAAATCCAGAAATTCTGAGGAACTCAAATTTTCGAAAATCGAGGATGATCAAAACTCACACGCAATGTTTCTTTTGAATGATCAAGTGATAAAAACTCGCCAGCGATTAAGAATTGTTTGAAAATCGTAACTTCATTTAAATCATTTTGCGTTACATTTTGAACTTTTTTTCCTTACTACCATGAAACCATAACGCCAAATAGAATATATAACGGGAATATTGACAATTAGCTGACATCAGTGGCGTAGCCAGAAAATTGGTCTGGGGGGGGATGTTTTCTGAACATTTTTTAATTTCGAAAAGGTTCGAAAAAAAATTTCTTCTAAAAATATTGTCTCTGGGGGGGGTTTTATGTCCAAAACCAACCCCGTGGCTACGCCACTAGCTGACATCATAAATATAATAGCCCTGTTTGTCTGTCCGGTGACTAGCCAACCAGACGCAGCACGCGGGAAAGTCTCACAAAAAATAAAATATTTGACACTTTAATTCTTTTTTACTATCAGATGCAGAAAACAAAACCAGTGACAACCTTAGACAACCAGACACAGCATTTGATGAAAAAAATCACAGACAACAGACGTTGAAAATTTTGATTGGAAAAAAACAGTTGTCACGGGCGCTACTGCGGCCACAAATAAACTAGTTAGTAAAGATTATGGTTTGAATGAAAAATCTGCATTTATTATCGTTTGAGTAAAAAATTTGAGAAGTTGTCGCCAGCCAATTCGCCTACAATTTTCCCGTGAAAAGTTTTAACTTGATGATTGCAATCATTATTGTCTGAGTCAGGAGTACTGAGGACTTACCTCTTCAGGAATTATGTGGAATTATTCAAACCTACGTCTTCTTTGCAAACTGCAGTCAATCTGAGTGGTCGAAACTGCGTTTCACTACTCCACTACTGGGCACATCCTCTGGACAAAAATATTCGGGGTTGTGTCCGGGGTTGTGTGGTTTTGTGTGCTAGGGCATAGCAGCTATAGTAGAACACACGCCCTTCGGCCTTCGGACTCCTCTGCACCCCGATCTGCTCCGTCTAGACGACGTTTGACCTTTATGGTCGTACGTCGTTTGGCTTTGCTCTGAGCACCTTCACCGGATTGCTGCCCGAGCCGTTATGGGTTAGGCGCAATCTTTTTCTTATTAGCCGTCAGTGCAAAATCTTTAGCCTCTTGGGCCATATTCGCTCCTCCAAGGATGGAGAAAGCATCGGTGGCGGCGAGAAGGTGGAGCACGGAGTTGGTTTCGTAGTGATTGGTACGCCGCAACGTCGAATCATGAGATGGAGGCCAGTAATAGTGATCGCATATGCGTGTTGAGAATTAAGGGCTAGTTCTTCAACTACAGTTTGATTAATGCATACACACCAACCAACGACAAACCTACCCGTAACGCTGGGTAGATACCTCTTCGTGGTGTGTTACGGGGTAAGTTCTACCATGGTCACATTGCCAGCTACAGGCACATCCTGATCCAACGAATACCTTCCCAATATCCAACTCCGTGGTACTTCTTCCTTCTCTCCCTAGAGACGGTACAGATAAGCGTGGCCAGAAATAGTTATTCTAATGCTTTTGTCATTTTTGTCATAGATTGAAATTAAGGACTACACCCACCTTGATTTCTGATAGCAATCTGGACAGAGATTTCAAAGGAAACATGAGTATCACTAGTTTCCAGTCCACGAAATAATTTATAGTAATTTATTTATTTTCCATATTTCATTATACTTATTTTTTATATTTCACTATATTTATTTTTCATATTTTTACATTTTAATTTTTAGGTTTTCATATTTTTTATAATTTTATATTTTAACATTGTATATTTTTTAATTACGTATTTTATACCTTCCTAATCTAACATTTTTATGTATATTATTTCTGTGCATTAAAATTTTAATTTTATTATGTTTTATATTATCATATTTTTATACCTCTTTAAATTTAACATTACACTTTCTTTTTGATATTTAATGATTTAATATTTTTAAACTTTTATATTTTGTATTTTTGTATTTTCATATTTATATAATTTCATGTTATTACACTTTCATATTATAATATTATTATATTTTCCATATTCTTATATTTTTCCCATTTTTATACTTTTATGTGCTCACATTATGACGCTTTTATATTTTTATATTTTCAGGCTTTCACATTTGTTATTCCTGTATATGTTCATATTTTTTTGTCTTTGTATTTTTAATTTCAAATTCCATATTTTAATCTTTTGTATTTTCATATATTTGTATTTTCGTTTTTCATGCTATCATATTCTCATATTGTTATAATTTCTTAAATTTAATTTTCATATTTAAATTTTTTGTCTTTCTTATATCTTTATACTTTCATGTTGTTATAATTTTTATGTTTTCATATGTTTTTATACTTTCATATTTCCATGTTATATATTTTTGTGTTTAAATATTTTTATATTACCTTATTTTCAGATCTTCATATTGTCATATTTTCAATATCACTTTTTATATTTTAAAATTTTTCAATAATTTCATATTCTCATGCTTTTAGGTTTTTTTTGTACTCATATTTTTGTATCTTCATTTTTTAATTTCATGTTTTCATATTTTTTCATTTCATATAGCAATTTTTATTCTCTTGTTACATTATATTTTTATGTTTCTTATTTTCATATTATAAAATTTTCATAATTTCATGCTTTTATTTATTTATATTATTGTATTATGTATCTTCATATTTTCATGATATAACATTTTCATAGTACACTACAAAACATCCCAGGAATGAAAGCTTCACAACCTGCCATGTAACCTTTATGCAGACGACGTCCTGGCACATGACCTGCTATCTGATAATCATAACATTCTAAATAATAATCAAATTCTTTACAATTTCCAGCTTCTTCTACAAGAGATGTACATCCCGAGTTATCTTTGGCTCCAAATTGATGTTATATTCTACAAATATATATAAAATTTGATATAATTTCTTATTATAATGTTATTCATTTCACTACATATTTATATAAAAACTACCAAAATAAGAACTTAAAAGAACGCGGTGCGTATGGTACGGTATGTCCACGCATCCTTCAGCCCTGTAGATTCGTGATATGTATCATGTTGAAGTGACTACTTGAACACGATACATCTCGAAGAATCATCTCTGCGGCAAACACAACGCAGTGGGCCTGGCCGCTTTGAAGTTTATGTCATACCACTGGTATGCTGTAAGCCTCAATATTGACAAGAAAAATTATTGGGCGTCATCTAACTCAATGATTTTCCAGGATGCTTTCTTTGTACTGGCTGCGTTTGTGTTCGATTAGATTAGATTAGATCAGATTAGACACACCAACCAACGACAAACCCGATGATGTGAAGGACCCCCTAAGTAATAAAATGTATCGATGCTTGGTTTTATGCACATTTTATTAGGGTTTTATTGTGACAATAATCAAAGCCTATTGATTTGATCTTCAATAAATTAAAAATCCTTCATAAACCTTGTTTTAAAACTAAACCATGTATAAGATAACAATTATACGTTTCAGATTTATAATTGCTTTCTAGTGCGCCATAAAACCAATTTGACCCCCCAAGTAATAAAATGTATCGATGCTTGGTTTTATGCACATTTTATTAGGGTTTTATTGTGACAATAATCAAAGCCTATTGATGCTGTAAACAGGCATAAGTAGGCATATTTTTACCGACAGGATGTGCTGAGTTTCTGATGTACTTATTTCTCGAATTAAAATCTAATTAAAGTTAAAAGGAACAGCTCAAAAATCTCCCAGTTATAAGAAACACATTTTCCAAAAAACAATTTGATATCTGTTTATTAAAGGACAAACTTTTTGAAATCCAATTCTATTCCACCTAGAGGTGTGCGCCGGTCCGATATTCGTCGGTGGTGGCGTTTGTTGGAGTTTTGGTCGGCGGCGGCGGCGTTTTCGGCGTCACGCCGAAAGCCATTTTAGCCGGCGGCGGCAGCGGCGTGAATCGGCGTGGCGATTTTTTAATTACGCATCTTCAAAAAAATTACATTTTTCCGGGATAGACTTTTATTTACAAAGGAAAAATCTTTTAACTTTCGCATGAAAAATCTGATGAACTTCTTCTTAAAATTCTATAAGTTTTTCCTAAAATTGGAAATATTTTCCTAATTTTCCACGGGAACTACTTTGAAGTTTCGAGAAATCTTCGGACTTACCAAGAGAAGCTCTTTAGAATTAAAAAATAAAATTGTTTGGAATTTCAGCATCAAATTCGTAGCAATTTACATGAGAAACTTCAGAGTTTCCACGAGAAATTGCTCCTAACTTTTACAGGAAAATCTTCGGAAATTATTGTTTAGTATTCTTCGAAATTCACTCAGACAATTCTTCATATTTGTAGAAGAGTACGGCTGGTAGAATGAGTGTTTTAACATTTGCTTTCTCAGTCTAGAATAAATAAGACGGATAATTTTGTTCCACGGGACACTCCAAGAAGTTTTCAAGGAAAATTCTCTGGATTATTCACGGAATTTGAACGGAAATTTCTTTAGAAATTTGTGCGAAAGATCTTTGGATTTCAATGGAAAATTGTTCGGAATTATTGGATTTCTTGGGAAATTCTTTGTACAGTAGACGTTCGATAACTGAAAGTCATTTAAATGCAATGCTTTTAACTGCAATTCGATAGTCTCGGACAGCTGAACTTCAAAACGATTTAAAAGTCGATGATAGGGTAAACTGCCCAATAGTGGACCCCCTAGTAGCGGAGTTTTGCTCTTCATGTCATAAGGAGTAGAAGTTTTCAACATATTAATTCTGCTTGATGTCTAATAACAAGTTATCCATCTCCTCTTCACGATACATACATAAAACTCTCAAATACACGACGTTATTAGTTGAAATTAACATTTTAATTTCTGACTGAATTCGCCCTATAGTAGACCCCCTGGGGGTCCATAATCGGAAATTGCTTCCCTATAGTCGACACTTCATTTGATTTTCATGTTTCGTTTCGGGACGTTCTTTTTCCCTATTATGGACCCCCCAAAATGTTCCTATAATGGACACTCTCGTGTTTATTTTTTATAGAATTGTAAAAATCATCTAGTTTTATTTTCCATAGCATTTCCAATGCATGGAATCAAATCACAGGACTGTAAGGTAGGTTCTCCCGATGGAATTTCATAGCAAAATGTGCAAAAATGGCTGGAGGGTCCACTATTGGTTGGGGGTCCACTATTGGGCACTTTACCCTAGCTGCTTCGCGCTGCACAATCCGGTGCATTTCATTTGACGTCGTCTGACAATCGTTTGACGTCTAGAATGTGTCACAGTTATCGAATGGCATTCGCTAAGTGAAACGAAAACATGTTGCAGTTATCGAACGACTAGTGTATTGTCCATAAAAAAATCTTGGGAAATTTCATTGACCGAAAGCGACATACGGCTGAACTGGTCGAAAAAGTCGATTGCCCTAACGTTTGGCCGAATAGGTCATCAGCCCGAAAATGCCGTTTGGTCGAAATGATCGTTTGACAGAATGGGCCATTTGTTTATTGCTTGAGCCAACAGGTACGGCCAAATGTCAATCATTGAACGGGTAATTCAGTCAAAAATATCCATCCGTTTGGCCTAATGACATTTTCGTAACCATTCTACTTTTTAAGTCGATACTGGCTTTTAAGCCAAAAGTCATCTAACCAAATCCCATTAAGCCGAACTGAGCGAAACTGTTATCATGTCGAAAATGGTTTGACCAAGAATGTAGTTTGACCGAAAACGACATACAGATGAAATGGACATTCAGTCGAACTGGTAATTTGGCCGAGAAAATCATTTGACCGAAAATGCCTTTTGGTAGTTTTGGTCCAAATGGCTCTTTCTGCCAAATGAATATTCTTACCAAAAGACATTTTTGACCAAATGATCTATTCGGTCAAACGCCTTTTTGGCTAAACGCCATTTTCAGCCAAATAACCTTTTAGGGCAAACAACTTTTTACAAGTCCGGCCAAATGTTCCTTTTGGCTGTACGTCGCTTTCGACCAAACTACATTTTCGGTCAAATCAGTTTTGACCTGATAACCGTTTCCGTTAAAAGTTTAGTGTTGCTAAGTGGTACTTGGTTAGATGTCTTTTGGTCTAAAGGCCAGTATCGACTTGAAAGTAGAGAGGCGCTACGAAATTTTGTTTAATGGTCAATTGACAAAAAGGCCATTTAGCCAAACGAGTGGCCATTTTTGACCATATTACCCGTTCAGTCATTGACATTTGGCTAAATGGCCCATTCTGTCAAACATCCTTTTCGGCTAAACGGTATTTTCGGCCAGCGATCGTTTCAACCAGACGACCTGTTAGGGCAAACGGCTTTTACCAAATTATCAGTTCGATCGTCTGTCACTTTCGGTCAATGGAATTTCCCAAGAAGTTCTTGAAAATAGAAAGAATTTTCTGAAGAAATTAAAAAAAAATCCAAGTCACCGAGCCTTTTTCCGTTGTTTTAAAGTTGGCTATGCCAAACTAGCCGTTTTGAATAATCTAGATTGAGGTAGTCAACGTTAAAGCATCCTTTTCAAAGAATACTCAACAGAAACTCGATAGGAACTTTCCAAGGATATATTGAATATTTTCTTGTAGAAATTTGGAACAACTTCCCGTAAAAACTCTGAGGAGATTCTCATGTAAATTCCAAAGAATTTTCCTCGATAAATCCAAAGAACTACTATTGGTAATTCCAAAGCGTTCTCGAAACGTTAAAGTAGTTGCAGTGGAAATTTTGAAAAAAAAATCCAAATGAATATTCAGTAATTTTTTTTTTGTCTTTATTATTGAAACTTTCAGCCCAAGGCTGGCTCGTCTCGTACTTTCAGTAAAAACTTGAACAATTTTCTGGAGAAGTTCATCAAATTTTCGGGGTGAAATTCAAAAAATATTCGGGCATATTCGGCTATTGAGCTATTTGGCCAACCGATTTTTTCAGCCAAAGGAACTGCTCGACCAAATGACATTCATGGCCAAATAACTTTAAGATACATACCCTAGCAAATCCGGAAAACATAATGAGAACATATTTTCATCTCATATTGCTGTATATCTATTACTAAATTGAATGATATGACCTAGATCAAACTGTGTACTTATTTTGTTGTCGGAAACAATATCAAAATTAGTTTTCGATTTGTTTTCATCAACAGCAGGAATAGTTTTTAATTTGGTTTCACAGTAAGATTTTTCTGCTATCCGTTTTGTTATTTTAACCGTTACAAGATATCAAATTAAGTGAACACAATCGATGATTTAAAACAAGTTAGCGATTTGCTCACAAGATTTGCGCGAGTAGGCTTCTACCAAATAGTCTTTTCGGTTAAACGACATATTCGGCCAAACAACTTTCAGTCTTCGGCCAAATGGCTTTTTGCCGAACGACTCTTTTCCGTTCAAAAATTCAATTTCAATGAGATTTCTTTTGGATATCAACGAAAAATTTCTCGCAGTTGTCACACGAAGCTTTGCTTAGTTTTTACGGAGAGCTTTTCGAAATTTTAACAATAAAATTGCTAGCCTATGGAGTTTCAACGTAATGTTGTAGAAATCTATCAGTAAATTATACGGAAATTACACTGAATCTTCGGAATTTCCACTGAAAATTTCGCATTTCTTCAAATTTGAATCGGCGTAGAAAACTATAGATCAGCGGCGTGAAAAATTTTAAACGGCGGCCCGCCGACGCAAAAATGACGGCGGCAGCGGCGTGCCAAAAACTGTCGGCGGCGGCGGCGCACACCTCTAATTCCACCTCGCGTTTTCAAGGGCTCCTCTTTCAAGCAATGAGCAGCTGTATTTTTTATTACACGGATATTGCGACGCAGCAAAGCTTAAATAAAAATATGACAGTTATTCGTTGCTTCTTTGTTGAGATTTGTGGCTCTGAGAATGCGAGGTGAAAATTATTTGGATTCTTGGCAGTTTTACCTTAATAATTATTGAAATTTCAGTTTTTTTTATTTATTTTGATTTTATTTTGGCAAATGAGGCCAGAAGATACATATGAAAAGCTGTTAAATAAATTACTTTAATTGTTTGTGGATTTTTATAAAAATGTTTCGAAGACATGTACATAAACACAAAGTAAAGTATTATTTAATGTATAATAAACTTCATTTGATTGAAATTTCTATCAAATCTACCCAACCCATGTTTTGATTCCAAATTCTGCATATCATAGAAAAACACAAATTCCGTAAAAGATAGATAGATTTTGTCTACTTATTCGTATACGCGCCGAGAACTTTCATTTCCATAAATCTGGCACCGCTTCCCGTATGAAAAAAGCGTTTCCTGGCTTAGCCACTGGGCGTAGAATAGGACGCCGTGTATTGCTGAAAAAATTAATCAGGACAAGGTTTAATTACAAGTTTTAAACGGTAATTAAGTAACCAAGTAGAATTATTGAGGTTATCACGAAAGCTATTTAGCTTTTTACCGCTAGATTTTTTATTTACATAAAAATGACTCGCCATATTGGTATAGTGATGAACTTCGAAAGCCGTAATAAAAAATACATTAATTCGTATCAAATAGATGATTGAAATTAGTTATGTCTGGAGTATTTTCACGAAATCATGTTTAGGGGAAGAGGCCCCAAAACGCCCCCCCCCCCCTCCAGGCAAAACGCCTTTTGTGGTTTCCCTCATATTTACCGTCATTAAGATGTCCGTAACAAAACTAGATCTAAAATTATGTAGGTTAGGCGAAAAACGTTTCAAAATAGTGTATGCGAAGAAGCATCTAACATTTTGGCGAGGGAAAACGCCCTAGTGGCACTAACCTACAATGTACTTGCGTCTCCACGCACTATCCATACCAGAATGCTGATTCGCCGACGCATGGTGCTTTGTTCCCTAGGAGCTGCCAGCTAAAAGGCGTTTTACCTCATGAGTTTTCCGGCAACAGAATATCACCACTTTTTTGAAATGTGGATATTATCAATATGATTGAGATTTTTTGACAATTTTTGAATGGCATCAACTAGCTATCTTGTTAAAATGATGCATATTGTAGAAATACCCATGAATAGCGTTACAAATAAGACAAAAAATCAGTATTTGCTTAGCTAGGACATATTGCCCCCCCTTCCCCTACTTCATTCCATATTATTTTAAATAGAAATAGGGGAACTGCTCCGTCTCACTGATCATATATTCATCTCATCGCGAAACAAAGAAATAAGGCACCAATTCCGTCGCCTCATTTTGCTAACATGCGTGCTTACTGCTGAAAAAATCACAAAAATAAGAAACAAATCAAATACCCTTTCATGGCTTTGTTTTTTTGTGGGGTGAAAATCGGAGCTATGCGACGAAGTCCAGTTGAAGAGCAGTTTAGAGAATTATATAATTATGTAGATTTATAAGGAACGGAATGAAATTAAAATTGTTTTATTATTCTTATGATGATCACGACAACTTCCTACATAGTATCAACAAATACAATCCAATGTTTTATCGCAGTTTTATTACTACTCTTAAAACGATTTTAATAACTGCTTCTAGATTGGTCCGTTTAGCCAGAAAGTTATCTGGAACTGGTAACTGGTCATGAAAACCTCTTATAGAGCATAATATATCTAGAAATGTTACTTGGGACGAGTTCTATGAGCGTCTCGACAACACCTACGGAGAATGCACAAAATAAGCTATAAGCTCTTCTACGCTTGTGCGTTGTATGCTCGCTTCAAGGGTCCCTTACCAAAACTGCCTTTTTCCTCTCATCCACATTCCTTTCCTTTTTTTAGTTTCTTTCCCGTCAGAAGTGTGATGAAAAAGTCTTGAGAAGGTGATGGCACAAATCTCTCAAATTGGTGGGAACGTGCTATCGGCTAACAACTAAATGATAATGAAAAGATAAGTTCAATCCCTGCTTCTAGGTCACAGTGCACACCAAGACCTCCCCAGTAGTATAGGAGTGCCGTGGATTGGCTCTCTTTCTCATGTGTGCGCTTGGTACTTTATAAATTGAGCGGGTCAATATATGTACTTTATAAGCAAATGAAAAGTGTTTTGGATTGTATAGGGCCAATGAAGTTTTTTCCCAACCATAATATATAGTCTCTGTTATGATGAAAATGTATTAGAAGACGCTTTGTTTTTTTCCTTGAATACTTGAAATCAACTAATTTGAATAAAGCGAAAAAAGATCTAAGAAAAACGAAAGGTATACTCACTTTCAAAACCATTTTCCTCAGTATCAGCCGCCTCGGTCGACTCCTCCATTCCTATCGCCAGAGCAGAAACACGCGAATCAAACAGACAAAAATTTTAATTTGAATCGTTTCAATCACATCCCGTTTAGCTACTGATCACCTTTGTTACAGCATTTGCACAGCAAGCATTCCCTGAGGCAAGAGCTCTTCGCGTTCTGTTTCTGCGATGGATTCCTCGGCTGAAGATGAGAAACCAAGGCGGGTCTCCGTCGTCGGCATCCATTATTCTGCTCCCTGCCGTTTTCGTCGCCATCGTTGCTTCCGTTGGTGGAATTTAATACGTCGCTCACCAACACCGACACGGACTTATGTCTCACCCGTGGCGCAGATTCACCCGGTTCGACATCGATGGCCGTGAATCCTTTAGAACTTCGACGCACTTGCTGTTGACTTGTGATGGGTACCACTTGGCTTGGATCTTGGCTACAGCTGGCCAAACTGGACCTAGGCGCACGTGCTGCCAGCTGCATCAGGTCCAGTTCCACACCTGGCCACACTCACGCACTTTTTTCTATTTACTACAACTTTATCTCAGACTCAAAATGCTTGTTTGCTCCGTAGCTGTCTGTTTCTATTCACTATTTGCCGATGCTTTCTGTAAATCTGTCCGAAAACATAGTCATAAATTCAATTTTATTGTTGGATTGGATCCAAAAATAAAATGGTAATGAATCGAATGAAGTAAGGCTGAATGAATGGCCCTGAAAATGCCACTAATAATGACCAATGAGTTGAATTAGCACTTTTGCTCGTGCTATTTTCATGTTACATGTCTTGGAAACTAAGGAATGCCATGAAATAAATTGAGACGGTACTTGTGATTGCAGTTTTTAAATTTATGCATATGTCTGCTTGCATTCGTGCTTTTAACTGTTCAATGAACAATTGACATGTCTGTAAAAGTATTGCTTCTTTCCGAGATTAATAATTGTACAATAAAGGCATGCAAGTATAATAAATAGTAATCGATTATATTCTCATTTTACGAAACTGAAACCAATGTAGCGTGTGTTTTTCTCACAGCCCATAGGTACATCAGAAGGGTAGACGGTTCATATAATATTGATAATTGGGGAACTGTTCTGCGCTTCATCTCATAGCTCTTATGTTCATCCCATCAAAAACAAAGCAATGAAAAGGAATTTGATTTGTTTCTTATTCTGGTGTTTTTCTTAGCAGTGAACACGCATGTTGGATCGGTGCTATATTTCTTTCTTTTCGATGAGATGAATATATGTTCAGTGAGATGGAAAATGGAACAGAGTTCCCCTACCTAGTCAAAAAAAGTTGAGATTTTCTGCTTCTGGATGGCTGACAGATCTCACAACAATGCATCTCACGTCCGCTTTTTTGCTGTCGGAATGATATGTACAATGCATGAAGCTTTTATTAGCAGGATATTATGTAGCACGAAAGGAAGCTATTTTAAAACCATTTACCTGTATGGAACTTCAGATCCCCATATTTTAACCTTCATTCAAGTTGTCCGTCACTATGGGATCTCCTCCTACATCGTAGGTGAGTATCGCGATGAGAACTTTGCCGCACAGAACCCTTTAAATTTTCCTCCAAATGAGGGAAATTTTCATTTTGTCATGTCACATGTCCGGGGCATAATAAGGTATCTATGCCCATCCTCAAAATGCTGTTGCTAATTTTTTGTGACCTTAAGTCAACAAGCACAGGACTGGCACAGAATATTCACAATGAAATGTGTCAAAGAATAGCGCACGGCATCAAGGATGGTATATAGCAGTTGCAAACATTTATTAAAAGGACTGATGTAAAAATGCCAACTCTCGACGACGGCGCACACCTCTATATATAACATTATAAATAATCTATTATTTTTGTAGACATATTATTTGCAATAGATATGTTAATAAATTTTTTTACTTGTATCAAAACAGCTAAAATGACAACCAGATACATTTTTCCTAAAAGGTTAGAATTAGTGTAGGGGAACAGACGGCTTTGGCAGGTTTTGTTCTATTATTGGCAGGGGGGTTTTTGTCGACCGAATTTTATGAAATTTGGCCACAATATTCTATGATATGCAAAGAATGTTTGGGCCAAATTTGAGCATAATCAGTCATAAAAAAACCCCCTGCCAATAATAGAACAAAACCTGAGAAAGCCGTCTGCCGTCATTACCCCTAGTTCAAATTATAAATGAACCGTGAATGTTGGTACGAATGCATTTTTGTTCAAACAACAATTAATTATTGCTAAAAATATGCACCTTACATTTATTTTTCTGATTTCCAGATTCGCACAAATGCGCACACAAGGCTGTGTGATGTTTTTACAAACAAGAAGGATGTTTCTTTTTTCATCACTCAAAATGTGGCATCTGCGCTACTGGATACCCACGCGAGTGAACAGGTCATATCCCGCACATTAGTGGTACTTTTAAAGCCAATCCCACTCATACGCGATGATTTAATATCTTTATCTGTGCATTTTTCCTGCTTGCTAAATTTAAAACGTTTTTTTTTGCCCAGCAGCCAAATAGAAAATCTCAACACTCTATAAATAAATTACAAGACTGCAAAACGGATTCGAACGGGCCTCGTAGGGTTCACCAAGATGTCGAACATTTTCAAATTTACGAAATAATATCAAACATAATAATAGAAGTCGCCATTCAGTGTGTTCGATGCGTACAATATACTTCCGATTGCACAGTGGTCCTGGGGAGGGAATTGAAAATCTGCAACTGGTAAATCTCCAACAATAATGTCTGCTTCCGATTTTAATTGTCTAACTGCATAATTACATCACATGATTAATGCAATGTTCAAAGCAAATTTCCAGCTCCCGGCTGAACATCTCAAACATGGCAGTGAGCAGCTTTATGAAGTCTGGCACCATATTATGTCGAAAATATGGGAAGACGAGGAATTGCCTGCTAACTGTTTGGCCAGCCTCATTTGCCCACTATTTAAGAAGGAACACAGACTGGAGTGCAACAATTACCGAGGAATTGCAGGAAGGATTATGACCAACGAAATGATTTTCTCCCGCAGCGAAATAAAAACTAGCGTGGGAAACGTGAAAATATACCCGATTGAAAAACACGTCTATATTCGTCTTTATTATTTAAAAATTGTGAAAGACAGTTTAAAAAAACATTCTTCCGGTTTCTCCCCGATGACTGAGTATATACAGTGCAGAGTACAGTGTATCTGCACCCTTAGACTGAACATACCGACACTCCTCCTCGCTGAACACTGGACCCTTAATCCTGACGTAGTTCAAGCTCCTCTCTGAATTGTTGCTGCATCTTAATCGGTCCAGCCAAACCGGTTCGCAGCCAAACCGCTTCCTGTCCCGTGTCGGACAGCGTGACATACTCTAACTCCATTGTTGATGTTGTTATGCAACCCTGCTTGCGGCTTGCCCAACTTACGCTTCCATCACCGACCAAATACACTAATCCGCTGGTGGACTTCCGGTCAGTTGTGTTACCGCCCCAGTCAGCATCGCTGTACCCGATAAAATCAAATATTGGGTCCTTTCACAATTTTTTTTAGGGTCACCCATTCGTTTTATATTTTTCATTTTTCTGTGAATCTTTTTTACAGTCTGCAGAACTTTTTAAATATCGAAAAAAAGACACATTTTTTTGACTAATTTTCGAACTTACATCATCCTTACACAAAAAACATTTCTTTCTCGTTCAGGAAAACTTACGTACTACATTATTATTTTTTCAGACTAAGGCCGAAGAGGCCTGTGCGGTATATAAGAGTCTTCTCCATTCGGCTCGGTCCATGGCTACATGTCGCCAACCACGCAGTCTACGGAGGGTTCGCAAGTCATCTTCCACCTGATCGATCCACCTTGCCCGCTGGGCACCTCGCCTTCTTGTGCCTTCTTGTCGGATCGTTGTCGAGAACCATTTTCACCCGGTTACTGTCCGACATTCTGGCTACGTGCCCGGCCCACCGGAGTCATCCGATTTTCACGGTGTGTACAATGGATGGTTCTCCCAGCAGCTCATGCAACACGTGGTTCATTCGCCTCCTCCACGTTCCGTCCGCCATCTGCACCCCACCATAGATGATACGCAGCACTTTGCTTTCGAAAACTCCAGGTGCGCGTTGGTCCTCCACGAGCATCGTCCAGGTCTCGTGTCCGTAGAGTCCGTTTTGTAGATTGTCAGTTTGGTACGGCGGCGAACACTATTCGATCGGATCGTCTTGCGGAGTCCAAAGTACGTACGATTTCCAGCCACTATACGTTTCCGAATTTCTCTGCTGGTATAATTTTCGGCAGTCACCAGTGAGCCCAAGTACACAAATATTGGTGCAATCTTGATGAAATTATAAGATGTAAAGAAAAAGTACCGAATTTGTACACTTATTACCTATTTACTAAAACGGCAATATCTCAGACCCAGAACAACATTTTTTGGATCTTTTTTTATGAAAATATTCCTTATAAATAGCTCTTTGTAGTAGGGTAATTCGCTAAATGTTGAACGGCTAATTTCTTCGCCTATTATTGAACGTACGTGCATTTCTTATGGAAGCTCAACAATAGGCGACAAAATTAGCCGTTCAACATTTGGCGGTTTCCCCTACGTAAGTTTTACTGAACGAGAAAAAAATATGTTTTGTGTGAGGATGAAGTAAGTTCGAAAATTAGTCAAAAAATGTGTTTTTTCGATATTCTGCAGACTGTAAAAACGCATAATACCAAAAACTAATTCATGGAAAATATAGCCAAAGATCCACAGAAAAATAAAAAAATATAAAACGAATGGGTGACCCCAAACAAAATTGTAAAAGGATCCAATATTTGATTTTTTTACCTGCAATGCTCATTTTTTGAAAATCGATCTGGCGCGACCTCTAAACGATTTTTTAGAAAGTCGGTTTGTTCTACAAAAAATATCCAGACAGGTATATCTTTCAATTCAGGGTTGAGCACCATAACTTTTTGAACAACGATTTTTTTTGGGATACCCTAAGTGCTCAACTTTAGTTGATGGTTTTGTGTGGCTACAAGATAGCGCACCGCACGTTTCAACTCCAGCCAGTCCCGTTGCGCAGGCTGGCTGGTGTTTTTACTAAGGATCAAGATCGCCGCTGCTAGTCTTGTATTCGCGACTATGTATAGTAACGCACCGATTGAATGTTGTCAGCCAGTAGCTCATTAGCGTTCAGTCTGAAATACCTGGGATCTAGTGATTACTTCGACGTCTTCGCACCAGCAAGACCGAATCGAGAATACACACCCTGCTTATCCTGCTGCTGCAGTTCTCGTTCCAGCCGTGTAATCTGCTGTCCATTCTTGCAGACGATAATCATATCGTCAACATAAATCAACACATAAATCCACTAGCCGCTACTGCATCGTTTGATAAACAGACAAGCGTCCGCCTCCAACTGGCGGAACCTAAGACCAATCAACACTTCCTTCACTGTCGAGTTCCTTCGAGTTCTTTTCTTGTTACATTGTATAATACACGAGAGAGGCACTATCATGTTTTTTTTTGTTTAATTTTAATGAAGGTTCCCAAAATATGTTTAGCCTTTTTATTGTAACCGAAATCGTTGGTTGTCCTTGATGACCTACAACAGTGAGCAGAACACGGAATGTCTGTTGCAAAGGTGCGTGCCCGGTGCCCGGTACCGGTGCGCGCCCTTACTAAAATCTTCACCGAACCGCTGTGCATAACCTTGGGCAACCATGCGTAGCTTGCTCATCTTTTTCAATTTTAATTTTCAATTTCAATTTTATCAGATGCTGAACAATATTATTTTCCTGAAGCCGATGGGGGAATTAGCAGCGGCATTGATTTTAGTTTAGAAATCAATCAAATGTCGCCAGCAGGGTCCAAATTGTGTAGGGGTTTAAATCAAGTTGGTTCCCGACTAGAAGGTCATATCAAAATTATATCATCCTATGTTATTATGTTATACTAAATTTTTATAACAAAATGTGTTAGAAACATGGTGCAGGATGTTGTTAAAATATCTAAATTTCTATCAAAAACTGTACGACTGGAAACAAAAAACTATCAAATTTTGTTACAATTTTATCATAAAAATAACATATTTTGTTAGAAATTTATAACAGAATCAGATACAAAATATATTGTTTTTACAGGTCGTGATAGGGCTACAGATTGCGATCAACAATCATAATTTTTTGTTTTTGTCTGAACAAGAATATTTTTCGAGAACATGAAATTACCAACATTACAAATAAGGCAACCTTCTCAAATTATATCAGCGTTGTGATGGCTGGAAGACTTTGCTACATCTATTTTAATTGCCTACTGTTGGGCAATTCGGTGTTAAACATTTTTCAAATCATATTATGATATAATCCTGTAACAACATTTGAAAGATAATGGCTACTGAGAACTAAATTGTATCAAAATAAGTTATAAATATCACAATATGTTAAAATTGTGTTGAATTTTTGTTATGCTCTTCTAGTCGGGATATCAAAATTATATGAACACATATTATTATGTTATACTAAATTTTTATAACAAAATTTGTTAGAATCATGGTGCGGGATGTTGTTAAAATAACTAAATTTCTATCAAAATCTACACTACTGGAAACAAAAAGCTATAAAATTTTGTTACAATTTTATCATAAAAATAACATATTTTGTTAGAATTTTATAACACTATCAGATACAAAATATATTGTTTCTATGCATTGGAAATTTTTATAGGTCTTGTTAGGTCTCCAGGTAGTAGTTAACAATCAGATTTTTTTTTGTTTTTGACTGAACAATAATATTTTTCAAGAACTTTAACTTTAACTAACAACATTACAAATTAGGTAACCTTTTTAAATTATATAAGCGTTGTAATACCAATGGCTGGGAGACTTTGCTACATCTATTTTAATTGCCTACTGTTGGGCAATTCAGTGCTAAGTATTGTTTAAATCATATTATGATAAAATCCTGTTGCAACATTTGAAAGATGATGGCTACTAAGAACAAAATTGTATCAAAATAAGTTATAAATATCACAATATGTTAAAATTGTGTTCAGTTTCTGTTATGCTCTCCTAGTCGGGTTACCCTAGTCCACGTAAAGGCTACAGGACTACTCCAAAAACGAACTTTATAAAGCACTATACCAAAGTAACATTTTAAGCTTTATAACATAAGACCATAATTTACTCTACATGAATCTAATAAAACCAGCATAAACGGTCTTACGGTCTCTACTGGCAAATATGAAAAATTCATAGTGAAATTCAGTCGAGAGCAGGTGATAAAACTACTCAGGTATACAAAAAAATACTTAAAAATGTTAATGAATCTGGTATTTATGTCTTTTTTTATTATTATGGATTTTCAAGACCTATATATCATCCTACATCCTTCTGCTCTTATTATTTAAATCGGCTTTCCCGATAAGGCAAACACAAATATAATTATTGTCGACTGTTTGGCTTGGTCGCAAACATATATTCTGGAATAACATGAAGCGTTCCAAATAAAGCCTGTCCACGTTAAATTTCGGACAGTCAGATAATGTTCAATTCATTTGTCGCCATTTCATCAATTTGGACGAAAACTAAAACATGCTGAAAGTAGCGGTTAGGCGAAGAGATTGAGCTGTCATGTAAATAGTTCGTCTCAGTGATTGGCAAAAATGTTTAAAAATCGCGTTGGATGATGGGTGTCCGAAATTTAACGTGGACAGGCTTTAAAGTACATAATTGCCGACATTTGATTTGCAGTTATCTCAAAACCTATTTAGCTTTGGCCTAGATTGACACTTGATAAAAATGTCTTAATGTCAAAGTTCACACATCCTATTTTCATTTTATATGAATCGTTATGTTTTAGAAATAAGACGTCCTTCTCTTCGAAAACAATTCGTAAGGAGGTAAACATATTTATTCCCTTGTAGAATAAACCTACGGAAAATGGTACCAATTGAGCATGAGTGATTTTTCGGCCGAATAAAGGCAGAATATTCGTTTCACCGAATAACTAAAATTTAAATATTCGGTATTCGGCCGAATACCACTATTCGGTGCATCTCTAATGCATTTTTATGCGCCATATAGGGGAGACTGGGTAGACTTGATCCCCTTTTCTGATTTCCAATGTATCACAGCCAAAATAAATAAACATACGCGATTTCCACACAGACTCTCTAAGAAATATAGTATTTAACTTTACTGATGTATGACAGTCCTTAAATTATTGTTGTTATTGATACACAATCGATTTTTTGGAGTGCTGTCAAAAATCGACTTTTAAAATATTCGGGGGAAATTGACCCCTCTCCAAGAACTTGCTTTGATAAAATTAGAAAGGTGCCCTCAGGTTTTTTAAATATTTTTCCTTCAAAATACGCGGAATTTTCGAATTGCTGTGCGTATACGTGAACGATTTTTGTTATTGAATTCGACATCAGTTCAGTGCGTGTTTTTTCGGAGTAGGTATCGAGCAAGCGTTGTGCAGTGCGTGTTTTAGTCGTCGCGAAATAGTTAAGATATCGAATCAGTCTTCGGGAAAATACGTAAGACACACGCGTTGCTTTTCCGTTTTTGTATCATCATGAATATGGCGTCGTTCAAATGAAATAATTAGTCGCTTACCAAGGCGATTCCCAATATATTTCCTTCCCAACTAACATACTATTCCTTTCCAGTGCGCTCATGGAGATGCAGAGGATTCCTCGGTCTCTTGTAGAAATGAGTGTCGAACTAATTTTCCTCCTCGTATCCTAGTTGACTGTGAGGACGTAGCCGGCATCGTTATTGGTCTTGAATTAAAGAAACTCCGAAACATGTAGATAGTAAGAACAGCTTTCTAGTCCCGACAAAACTATTCAATTGGTGAGCTGTGCATTATTTGTTGTTTCTCGGCCAATCACGACTAGCAACTACAATGGGTACAGTCAATCAAGCCAAGCTAAGCTTAACTAAGCACTCATAATCGATTTTCTGGCAATAAGTTGCTTACAACGGGCAACTGAACCATTGTTTGCTTTTGAAGTTAAATTAGGTAGGGGAACGGACGGCTTTGGCAGGTTTTGTTCTATTATTGGGGGGGTTTTTGTCGACCGAATTTTATGAACTTTGGCCACAATATTCTTTGATATGCAAAGAATGTTTGGGCCAAATTTGAGCATAATCAGTCATAAAAATAACCCCTGCCAATAATAGAACAAAACCTGCCAAAGCCGTCATTACCCCTATGAATAATTTAAAAAAAAATGGCTAAGATGATGTTAACTGTTTAAGTAAATAAAACCTACAGTTAGACGCTGTATAATAAGAAAATAAAGTTCGTTCAGCCCTCAATTTTAAAAGAAAACTAATTAACCATCCTGTCCTGTTTCTCAAACAAATGCTGTCAAAAGAAGTCACGCAAAAAAAATCATAAAATTCGCAAAATGTAAATAAAGAAAACATACTTGAATCTGAATCTCCAGTTAGCCTTACGAGCAAAAGTAAAAGACAAGTGTTTCAAAAAATCCTAAATAATTCAAAGAAAGTTTTCCATCGAACTGAGCAAATTTCTCTCATCGCAAAACAAAGAAATACAGCACCAATCTCGTTTTTGCTAACATGCCTGCTCACAACTGAAGAAAATCACAAAAATAAGAAACAAATCAAATTCCTTTTCATTGCATTGTTTCTAATAAGAAAGATTTTCAACTTCCAGCATCGAACGACGAGACAAACTGTTAGTATACTACCAAAATGTGGGCGGCATCAATTCTTCCATCGAAGAATATCGTCTAGCTGTCACTGATCAGCGCTATGACATCGTCGTCTTCATCGAAACATGGCTCAATGAGAACACGCTATCTAGTCAGGTGTTCGATTCTGGATATGAAGTTTTCCGTTGCGACCGGAGTCATAGCAACAGCAGAAAAACTTCCGGAGGAGGGGTATTGGTCGCTGTTGAATCAAGCCTGCAGCTCAGAAGAAGATTCTTCCTGGGAATGTCTTGAGCAGGTCTGAACGTCAATCGAGCCGCGACATTAATTATGTTGGAATTCACTGCAATTCCGTTTCGTCGATCCTTGAGGCTGCTAATTCTATTTATCACATTGTCGTACTTGGTGACTTTAACTTGCCAGGGGTCTTGTAGGAACACTCCCTCAATGGCTTCCTTTTTCCGAATGCTAATCTCTCCGTTCTCCACGCTGGAGCTACGAAGCTTCTTGATAGTTACAGTTCAGCCACGCTACAACAGATCAATTCCATTACTATTGAAAATAATCGCTAATTGGACTTATGTTTCGCTAGCGATGAAGGGACATCCACATCCGTAAGCATATGTAGTCGACAGATTCGTACCGAAGATAATTCGTAATAAACAGAGCGGGCCACCTTGGCAGACAAATGCGCTTCGAAAACTAAAACGTATCAAGAGGAGTGCTCTGCGAAGTTTTGTTAAATATCGAACAATCCCGCTCAAACGCCATTACGCCACACTCAAACGTGAGTGCAAGAGGATCAGCAAGCGATGCTTTTAACTCTATCAGCAGAATATTCAGCATAAGTTTCGATCACAACCTAAACAGTTTTGGAAATATGTGAAGAAACAGCGCAAAGAGTCTGGACTGCCATCGTCAATGACGCTCAACGGAGTAACAGCTGCTACCACCCATGAAATTTGCCTATTCTTTTCTGAGAAATTTGTGCTTCTTTTTTTCTAGCAAGAATTTGATCGTGGAGCAAATTGAACTAGCAGCAAGACACACCCCGCTTGTGGGTCGAACACTCAGCTTTATCAATATCGATGAAATGGTAATATAGTCAGAGCCTCTTCAAAGCTGAAATCGACCTTCAATCCAGGGCCAGACAGTTTCCTTTCTCAAAAGACACATTGAAGAATTGAAATGACTCCTCTGCTGTGCATCTTTCGTAGGTCTATTGCAAGCTGCATTTTCCCTTCATGTTGGAAGTCAGCGAACATGTTTCCGGTCTAAAAGAAGAGAAATAAACGAGACGTCGACAATTACCGTGGTATCACCTCTTTGAGCGCTGTTTCAAAACTATTCGAACTCGTGGTCATAGAGCCACTACATGATCATTGTAAGGAAAATATCAGCGATGACCAACACGGCTTTATGTCTGGACGTTCAACAGCTTCAAATCTCCTATGCCTAACTTCCTATATAGCGGAAAGTATGGTCACCATTGGCCAGTCATGCTCAAACTGACGTCATTTATACTGACCTGTCTGCTGCCTTCGACATGGTAAACCACGATACTGCGATTGCGAAAATGGAAAGATTTGGCGTCAACGGCAGACTTCTGGAATGGTTTTGTTCGTAAATGTCTGGTCGAGAGCTAAGTGTTATTGATTAAACACCTCCGTTCATTTCCACATCAGGCATCCCGCAAGGCAGCCATCTGGGACCTTTGATTTTTCTCCTGTATTTTAACGATGTGCACCTCCTTCTTAGAACTCCACGACTATCCTACGCTGATGACCTCAAGATTTATCTACAAATCGGATCAATTGAAGATTGTATTTTGCTTCAGCAATAGCTACTAGTTTTCGAGGAATGATGTAAATTAAACCTTGTGATTGTCAACCCGAAAAAATGCTCGATCATCTCTTTCTCATGGAAAAAAGATGCCATCCAATTCAGCTACCGGCTACAGGATACTTTGATCGAACGCATAAGCGAAGTGAAAAACCTAGGAGTGATTTTGAACTCTCAACTAACGTTTAAACAACAATCTCCTATATTGTGGACAAGGCTTCCCGTACGTTGGGTTGTATACTCAGGTTGACCAAATACTTTACAGATGTTCACTGCCTGGAATCGTTGTACTGTTCGCTACCCCGATCGAGGAAGTTTGGAGTCCGAACTATAATAATGGCGTTGAGAGGATTGAATCTGTGCAGCGACGTTTTCTACGCTTTGCGCTTCGTAGATTCCCATGGAGGAATCCTTTCCGACTTTCAAGTTATGAAAGCTGTTGTCTCGCTCCATGTACGAAGCAATGTGACAAAGGCTTTGTTTGTTGCTGATGTTCTACAAGGTCGCGTAGACTGCCCAAGAATCCTGGACCAAATTAGCATTAATGTCGCACCTCGAGCGTTACGCAACAACATGATCCGTCTACCGTTTCGACGCACAAACTATAGCCTACATGTTTCGCGTCAAACGCTTCGTCGACGATTCTCCAGTGTATTTTTAAGATTGGAAAATTGACTATTTTTTAATTGTGTATCGATTTGACTTGACAAATAGAATAAGGATTAGAATAAGACCAAACATTATTGGGGCACTAGAATGCCTGTTGATGTAAAAACAAATAAAGATGAAGAATAAAGATAAAGATTTGTAACAACCAATGTTTTTTTACCAAGAATAAATAATCGCATACCCAATAAATGGTGTAATCTGAATAGGCTACACATATATAAAGATAGAACCTCATCAAATATTCTTCTTCTTGTTGGCTTTACATCCCCACAGAGCCGCCTCGTAGCTTAGTTTTCATTAAGCACTTCCACAGTTATTAACTGCGAGGTTTCTAAGCCAATTTACCATTTATTCGTATATCATGAGGCTAACATGATAATACTTTTATGCCCAGGGAAGTCGAGACAATTTTCAATCCGAAAATCGCCTAGACTGGCACCGGGAATCGAACACAGCCACCCTCAGCATGGTCTTGCTTTGTAGCCGCGCGTCTTACCGCACGGCTAAGGAGGGCCCCTGATGCTAATCAAAAATGCGCTAATTATACAGTACTTACAGCCTTTTAAAATTACGAGCACTTGCTAGGTATTTTACATGATTTAACATGAAATGAAGATGAGATAAGTGATCGTTGGCAACAAAATACTCTTTATCATGTCATTAAGCTCGAAATCTGAATAGGCTATTAGGCCTAGTTGCTCTAATAAATGTCGAGAAAATAACTTGAAATCTACATGTTTTCATCTGATAGAGCTTCTTCGGGTCCACTGTGCACAGGCCAATGATTTCACTTGACCAGCTATTAGCAAACAAATCCACCCGCCGTGATCATGATGGTGCCGCGGTGCCATACAAATGCGTTCGATCTTTTATTGGCATTAAATCGATGTTATTATTACGGCTCGATATACCACCACTAAGCAAGTCAAGAATAATTCTTCTACCGGGAAATAAAAACCGACGCCTGCTGCTTACCACTCTACTAACCGTCCTCGTTTTCAATGATGAGATTTTTACGCGCAACCGCACCAAACGATAGAAGCAAAAAATCACGATCGTGAAAATCAATCACGCTAACCGTGAACGGCCGGACGCGCGTTTGCAGACTGGATCGAATGGACTGCCAGCTCGACACGTTAACCTGTGAAGTTTGGCATGCCGCTCATTGCTTGCTGTGTGTACACCACGTACATGCGAGAAAGTAACAGTTGTAGATAGTTGGGAAACTCAAGTGGTGGCCTGTGGTGGCTAACTACCACAATGCTCGGAAATCGTTCAACGGATTGAGTTTGAACTTTGGGCGTAATCGTGAGTTTGTGATGAGAACAGGCGTTGTAAGGAATTTACAGACAAATCTTCCACATCTCGATTAATATTTCCCCTCTCTGGATTTTTTTTATTCCTTCTCGTTCTGTTAATTTCTCATGCCAATAAAAATTCATGTACCCCTCTCTTATTAACTGTATAATAAAATGATATTGATTGTATATATCACAAAGAACCATGGCTCCGTAAAGTGTTATACACGCCTGAGCCTACCAAATAAACGAACTTGGAAAAAAAATGGAAAAAAAAAATTCATGTATGCCCGCAGTTTATTTTAACACGTTTTTGACGTGGGATTTTCTTTTCTCTTTACTTACCGGGTGTCATTTTAAAATTTCGAAATCGACCGCGTTACGTTGTGTTGAAAGATTTGAACGTTGAAAGCGCTTATCACAGCAAACGGATTTCTATGGTGAATCCTCCAACCCACAGATTTTAAGTATGCCTTTCATATACATACATGTCGAGTAAGACCCAAAAAACTTGTTTCAATAGGCCAAAAACTGGTTTTAAAGCAAAACATTTCCTTCACAGAACCCTATTAATGTGAGTGCGCCTTTTTCTCGCGTCATTCGTTCGCTTGATTCTGATTGGTACAGATATCAACGAGTGAGCTTCAACTACTTACTTATGGGTCCTGTACAGTTCCGGTGGTGCTTGAAAGATCTCCATCCTGAGCCATTTTGGTCGACTTCTTTTATTTCTTTATCGAGGCTTCGCCGCCTCTACTGCAATGTCCCGCTGGGTTCCGGACTAATGCTTGTTTACAGAATTTGTTTCCGGCCTACGTAAGGTGTGGCCGATTCAGCCCCTTCCTATTCTGAATTTCTGTTGCTATCGGCCTCTGGTGACAACGACGATAACGCTCGTTGTTTGAGATGCAGTTGCAAGGCCACTATGCACGAATCATATACCGCAGGCATCTGTTGAAGTTCACCTGCTGCAGCTGTTGAGTGTTCTCCATTGATACACACCATGTTTCGCTATACGCTAGCACAGATTTTGCGTTAGAGTTGAAAATTCGTTTTTTTTGGTGCGTTTACTTATCTGCCTATTTTTCCAGATATTTCTTAAACTCGCAAAGGCAGCCTTTGCTTTCTTGATCCGTGCACCTATGTCGATCTTGGTATCAAGATAGAAGGGGTCGCCGTGTTTACATCCAACGATTTGGTTTTGTTGACGTTTATGACTAAACCTGCCGAAAAAGAGCGCTCGGCTAGGTCGTTGAGTCTACTCTGCATATCAGAGCGCTGATGAGCGAGTAATGCAACGTCATCAGCTAATTCGAAGTCGTTTAGGTGCTCCATGCACCCCGCGTTTTGGTTCACGGTCTATCGCACCTACCAGAATCTCGACGAATACGATGAGGAGCAGTAACGATGATAGAATACATTCTTGTCTCACACCAGCTACGACCTGGATAGAGTTGGACAAGACCCCATTGTGCAGCACTCCACACGGGAAGGCCTCGTACAGTGCCTTGATGAGGCCGATGATTTTCTCAGGAACTTCCTTGCGTCTCAGGGCGCCCCACATATTTGCGTGATTGAGACGGTCGAAAGCGTTCTGTAGTCCATGAATACTAAGTAAAGGGACTCTTGGAATTCATTAACCGGCTCCTGAATGATACGGAGCGTTACAATATGGTCCACACAGGATCTTCCGGCCTGCCGCGCCGAAGAGTCGCATCGATCTTCTCCTGAATCTGGGCTAGGATAACTTTGCACAGAACTTTGAGAACGGTACTCAGTAAACATAGTGCCTCGTCAGTTATCGCATACAGTCAGGTCACCCGCTTTGGGCACCTTCACTAAAATACAGCATCCGTTCGCTAACTGGGCTAAAACACCAGCCCAGTTACCGAACGCCGCTTTTTAACTGGGCTGACGAGGGAATTCGCGATGCATTGTTGTGATCGTGTTTTACATGAAGCTTAAAGAATATACCATTCATAGGGCTTCCATTCCCGGAAAGTATTTCCCGGGAAATGGAATTTCCCGGGATTCCCGATTCCCGGGATATGAACATTTAGTTTCCCGAATTTCCCGGGAAATGTTTTTGATACAAATATTGATCTTATTAACTAAATCTAAGACACTAGTATATTATATTTTTACTAATATTTGCTTTTCGTTCTCTTAATAAAACTTCGTTTTCAGAATTGATGGAGGAAATGTCCTCTTCCAATAAACAAACCAAAATCCTTTTGATTTCCCATATTGATAAGAAATGAAGTCATGCATAAGTAGAGTCGTATCACGTTGTATGATGCAATTGTGAGATGCAATCCTGAGGCATTTAAGTAGAGTCAATTAGGAATACGTCATACTTCAGAAGTCGACAATGCGCCGAAGAGAAGAATCTCATCAGGACACTGAAGACCTTATGCTTGAAGAAAGCGAATCTGCAAAATAAAGATGAAATCTCCAAATTATCTGGTGCAAACAAGAAATAGAGGTAATAAACTATAGAGGAAGATTGTCGCTGTCGTCACTGGCAAAACATTCTTTTGCTGGCAAGGATAGGGCACTAAATGTCAACGAAGGAAAAATCAGTACGTTTTGACAGATAGGTACCCAACATGTTTGGGGACGATAACAAAGGGAACCGCAGCGACAATCGTCCTCTATAGTTTATTACCTCTATTAAACAAGATAATGCTTTTGGACATAGACGACAAACTTGTTCAAAATCTTTAGCAATTATTTGTTTATATGAGGCCATATCCACTGAAAGTGAGCTCTTACCCTAGCAGCACAATCCAGACCGATTTGGTTGCAGCAACTGAAATGTGACTAAATTCGGTTACATATGGAATACAGAAACTTTTGTGCAACATGTGTGCTGCTCGGGTATTTTCATTCTCAGAAATAAAATATATACTGTGAAAGTCGTTCGAGTCTATGTTTCGTGTTTTTTTAGTCATAAGGTTAATTCTTAATTAAATTTGCATTCGATGAGATATGCTTTTCATAAAATTTTCAGCTAAATCGGTTGTTGTCTTCTCATACTTCTAAAATAATCTTATGCATGGAGATAAAGTATACGGCATACTTGAATAATTTTGTTATTCATCCTAATAAAAAACTTTTATACTTTTGTAATGTATTTCAACATCGAGCACGCAGCCAGCAGTAAAATCTACTTCAAAACAGTTATAAGGCGAAAAAATCTGAGCTCCAAAATTTATTTTTGATAATAATTTTGAATACATATCTGTGGATTTAAGCGCTCAAATTTATTTCCCGGGATCCCGGGAAATTGCGATTTTATTTCCCGTTTCCCGGGAAGTTGATTCCCGGGAAAATTGGAAGCCCTAATTCAAACAGCCATGCAAAGCATGGAATCGAACAAAGCACTAGGGGTCGATCGGATATTAGCATATTAGCTCAAAGCTGACCCCATGACATCCGCATAACTACTGCATCGTTTTTTTTTTTTTTTTTATTTGCTAATTATCTAATACATGCATTCATCTCTTAGACTAGGTGTTCCGTGTTTTCTTAACACTATCATCCTTATTTGCTATGTTACGCTTTTAGTTATTATTAATACATTTCAATTGCCTCTGGCAGTTAGAATTTTTCCTCTGGTTGAATTGAACCATGTAGGAATTACAATGTTTTCAACTTAAACTAAACTTAACCTATTTAAAACTAAGGGTACAAGGAGTTAATCGTTGCAATAGAAGATTGCAACGATTTTTGTCTAAAATTGGAAATTATTTTGTTGGACATTTGTTGCAATGTCTCAATATTAGAAATTCTATGAAGTTCATTGGTACTATACCACGGAGGCAACTTCAGAATCATTTTCAAAATTTTATTTTGAATCCTCTGGAGTGCCTTCTTTCTGGTATTGCAGCAACTATCCCATATTGGCACAGCATACAACATGGCAGGTCTAAAAATTTGTTTGTAAATCAAAAGTTTGTTCTTAAGACAAAGTTTTGATTTTCTGTTTATAAGTGGATATAGGCACTTAATATATTTGTTACATTTGGCTTGAAGGCCTTCAATGTGATTTTTAAAGTTAATTTTGATCTAGCAGAAGTCCTAAATATTTAGCTTCGCTAGACCAATTAATTGGAACCCCATTCATAGTGATAATATGTCTGCTAGAAGGTTTCAAATAAGAAGCTCTCGGCTTATGTGGGAAAATTATAAGCTGAGTTTTGGAAGCATTCGGAAATTTTTGCAAGTAAGTGGAGAAAATATCCAAACTTTTTTGCAATCTACTACAAATGACACGAAGGCTTCGCCCTTTGGCTGAAAGGCCCGTGTCATCTGCAAACAAAGATTTTTGACACCCTGGTGGTAAATCAGGTAAGTCAGAAGTAAAAATGTTATACAATATGGGCCCCAGTATGCTGCCTTGGGGACACCAGTTCTTACAGGTAATCTATCAGATTTAGTATTCTGATAGTTTACCTGCAGCGAGCGATCTGATAAATAATTTTGGATCAGTTTAATGATGTACAGAGGAAAATTAAAATTCATCAATTTTACAATCAAACCTTCATGCCAAACACTGTCAAATGCTTTCTCTATATCAAGAAGAGCAACTCCAGTCGAATATCCTTCAGATTTGTTGAGCCGAATTAAGTTCGTAACTCTTAATAACTGATGAGTGGTTGAATGCCCATGGCGAAAACCAAATTGCTCATCAGCAAAAATAGAATTGTCATTAATATGAACCATCATTCTATTTAAAATAATCTTTTCAAACAGTTTGCTTATTGAAGAAAGCAAACTGATTGGGCGATAACTAGAAGCCTCAGCTGGATTTTTGTCCGGCTTCAAAATTGGAACAACTTTGGCGTTTTTCCATTTATCTGGGAAGTATGCCAATTGAAAACATTTGTTAAATAAATTAACCAAAAAGCATAAAGAGCTCTCAGGAAGTTTTTTGATAAGTATGTAGAAAATACCATCATCACCCGGGGCTTTCATATTTTTAAATTTTCTAGTAATAGATCTCACTTCATCCAAATTAGTTCCCAACGTAGGGTCAAAAACATTATCTTGGTTGAGAATGTCTTCGAAGCTTCGTGTAACCTGATCCTCAATTGGACTAGTGAGACCTAGACTAAAATTATGGGCACTCTCGAACTGCTGAGCAAGTTTTTGAGCCTTTTCGCCATTTGTTAATAAAATTTTATTTCCCTCTTTAAGCGCTGGAATTGGCTTTTGAGGTTTTTTAAGAATTTTTGTTAATTTCCAAAAGGGTTTCGAACTGGGATCCAACTTGGAGACATTATTCTCAAAGTTGGTATTTCTCAGAATAGCGAAACGTTATTTAATTTCATATTGCAAATCTCGACAAATAACTTTCAACGCGGGATCGCGAGTTCTTTGGTATTGCCTTCTTCTCACATTTTTAAGACGGATCAGTAGCTGAAGATCGTCGTCAATAATAATGGAGTTGAATTTAACTTCACATTTCGGAATTGCAATGCCTCTGGCTTCGACAATTAAATTTGTCAAAGATACGAGAGCATTATCAATATCACTTTTGGTATCGAGAGGAATATCAACATCAAAATTCCTATCGATATACGTTTTGAGAGAATCCCAATCAGCTCTATGATAATTAAAAGTAGAGCTGATTGGATTATAAATGGCTTCTTGTGAGATTTTAAATGTCACAGGAAGGTGATCAGAGTCAAAGTCAGCATGAGTTACCAATTGACCACACAGCTGACTTGAATCCGTTAAAACTAAATCAATTGTAGAAGGATTTCGACTGGAAGAAAAACAAGTTGGTCCATTGGGATATTGAATAGTATAATATCCCGCAGAACAATCTTCAAATAAAATTTTACCATTGGAATTGCTTTGAGCATTATTCCATGAACGGTGTTTGGCATTGAAGTCACCAATTACGAAGAATTTTGATTTGTTGCGAGTCAGAATTTGAAGATCAGCTTTCAACAAATTCTTTTGCTGCCCATTGCATTGAAAAGGCAAGTAGGCTGCAATGAAGGAAAATTGTCCAAAATTTGTTTCAACAGAAACTCCCAAGGTTTCAAAAACTTTGGTTTCAAACGAAGAAAATAATTTATGTTTGATACGTCTATTAATGACAATGGCGACCCCACCACAGGCGCTGTCAAGACGATCATTTCTGTAGATAAAATAGTTTGGATCTCTTTTAATGGAGAGTCCTGGTTTTAAATACGTTTCAGTTATAATGGCAATATGCACATTATGAACTGAAAGGAAGTTGAATAATTCATCTTCCTTACCCTTTAGAGAGCGGGCATTCCAATTTAGAACTTTCACACAATTATTTAGATCCATTAAAACGGAGTCCGATAACAATTTTTTGTGTGTACTTTATACCAACCTGAACAGCTTCAGGAATGGTATTTGCTTTGAACATTGCATCAATCATGTGATGCAATTGTTCAGTTAAAAATCAAAATCGGAAGCAGTCATGCTACCTGAATCGGCAACATGACCGTTATTTCCGTTGGGACATGGGTATAAACCTCATTTTGAGAAGAGAAATTTTGTCTACCAGCAGCGATGTTTGCATACGGAGGTACATTGGAAAATTGGAATTTACTGAAGTGCTTGCTACCCGTTGACGAGCGGCAAAATTTGTTTGTGGATTGTGGTGGGTATGAATTGCTCGACCGGTAACCGGTTTCGAAATTTGAGCGTTTGAAAAATTTCTACCCGTCGAATCTGGGATCCGATTGGAATTTCCGTCATCAATTTTGCACGGAATTCAAAACTTTTTGCGTGAAGGGCATTCCCAGAAATTGGATTTATGATTGCCCCACAGTTTGCGCACTTAAATTTATTGGAATCTTTCTCTCACAGGACATGCGTCCTTGGCGTGAGAGGTTCCACCACAAATCATGCATTTAGCATCCATGTGACAATGTTTGGTTCCATGACCCCACTTTTGGCACTTACGGCACTGGGTAGGGTTTTGAAATTTCCCCAGGCCTGCGGAAATGTTCCCATGTAACACGGACATGAGACATAATACAGGCCTTTTCCAAACTTTTCATATTATTTAGTTCACTTTTGTTAAAATGAACTAAATAAAATTCTTGAGAAATGCCCTCTGGGAAGTACCAGAGTGGGATTTCTTATTCATCTTAATTACTCTGACTGGTGAAAATCCAAGTAAATGAGAAATTTCAATTTAATCTCATCCAGTGATTTGTCATCACTGGGGAGACCTTTCAAGACGACTTTGAACAATCGCTCAGTTTTGTCGTCGTATGTGAAGAATTTATGGCGCTTCTCAGTTAAATAGTGAAGAAGACGTTTGCGATCGTCAAAGGATCCCGGCAAAACGCGGCAGTCACCCTTCCTAGCAATCTGAAATGAAACCTTGATCCCCTGAAGGTTACTCAAAATCTCATTCCGGAAGCCAGAAAACTCGGCAACAGATACCACAATTGGCGGAATCCTTTGCTTTTTCGCATGAATCGAATCACCTGGGCTAGAGGTAGATTCGATTTGCTCAATTTCATCATTTATCAAATCGAACTGATTGCTCAGTTCGATTGGAGAAGAATTATTTCCGATATTAGAGTTAGAAGGAATATCTGAATTCTCCAGCTTCCTTCTATTTTTTCCGCGCTTGGGCAGGACGGTCTTGAAACCTTGTTTCTTTGAAGGAAGTGGAGAATTCAGAGACTCCCCCTTCCTCTTGTTTTTGTTAATACTCATTGCTGAGCGTGGAGGCGTGACCTTCTAAGAGGTTTTTTCCAGAACGGTGTCCCTGCAGGATTACCACCGCTTGTCGGAATTTTACTTCCGCAAACGGGTCCAACGTAAAACGAAGGCACGGGTCCTTGCAAAGATCGTAACGGGATCAGTGGGTACAAATAGCGCTAAGAAGCACCGTTGAAATTAAAATAGCTTCGGGTAGTATTAAAAACTTCCTTCCGCAAAGAGAGAAAGAACCGCACAGCACGAAAGCACGATGCGGTCTGACTACTGCATCGTTGATTTCGTAATGTCTGGGACACCGCTACTTTCCCGGTCGACAGGATGCAAGGTACAGCAACAGTTCGCTAACTGGGCGCTTTTTAACTGGACTGTTTTTTAACTGGGCGTTTGATAACTGGGCCAAAGCCCAGTTAAAAAGCAGTTATCCGTCAAAAAACAACAACAAAGACTCAGTGACGAGGGGACTCTGAATCTTTGAATCAACAGCAGTGATGGAGCTTTGGTATTGACGCATGTTATACGTCGGATCCTAGGCAGATCATGCCTAGGTGGTGGTGACCTGACTGCCACATGAAAAAGTTGTTCTATGTGCTCGAACCAGCGTTTCAGCTGGTCAGTTGGGACGGTCAATAACTCGACATTGTTGTTTCATAAGCGCGAAAGTCGCAGACGTAAACATTGATGTCTTATGTAGCGTACACACCAGTCAAGCAGTTTGACTAACATTGACTCCACTCCCAAGAAAATGCCTCGGTTGCTGCTTTGTCTGACCGTGTGTGAAGTTTTTGGAACAACTATTTGACAGTTGGTGGCTCGGTTGGAAAAAAAAATCAAAGCGGTTTGATTTTGGTTTGAGCTGTCGGGGGCGTAGACAAAGCTTACCGAACATGTTTGAGCGTTTGTAGTGAAGTCGCACAAAGCCCCATATATTTTTTGATGGTTGGTGTTCCATTTGGCGCGTCGGTCGTTCGTGTGTGGGTCGAATAAATTGAGTGTTCGTGTTGCGGTTTGTAGAATATGGTCGAAGCTTGATTGAACGAGGGGTGGAGCAGTGGCGTAGCCACGGGGGCGGTTTTGGACATAACACCATCCCCCCCTCCCAAAGGACAAAAATAAAATAAAAATCGAAAAAAAATTACAGAAAACTTCCCAGACCAATTTTCTGGCTATGCCACTAGGTTGAGTCAATGTTCGTCAAACTGCTTGACCATGTGTACGTACCATTATGCTGATTTCAGGCAAATTGGAGACTTCTGGCGGTATTTTCCACTTTCGTTCGGTAGAAGGCGCGCAGCTCAAAAAGTTCCAAGTGGCTGTTAGCTGGGAGCGGTCCTAGTTGTTGAAAAATTTGCGGGAAAAGACATAGTTTACGTTTGCGACTTTCGCCCAATTATAAAACAACAGTGTCGAACTGACCATGTGGGTCTTTCACAGGCATCGCTGCATTCATCTTCGCCCCGCTTAAGCGTCGTGAGATATCATAGAGGAGGGGAATGTCCCCGGTTGCTGCGGCTCTCTCTCCGTCTGTCAGAGAGTCCGCCCACGCTCGCTTGTCCCGTCGACATGAGCGTTTCACTTCCTCCTCCAGAACCGAGTGTCGTTAACGGACGAAGACTTTGGCTCCTCTAGTTTCTGTTCGCTCTATGGCGGCTTTGGCTTCTTTTTACTCTTCTATCTTTCTCCAGGTCTCATCGGCGATCCATTGTTTTCTCATTCTGAGAAGAGTTAGTGGCAGGTCTAACTAGGTCTAAAGAAAATTATAAAAGAAAGTAACGCAATCGTGCTTCTATTCATACTGTCTGTGACTCTCCATTGGAATTACATCCCCCACTGGGACATTGCCGCCTCGCAGCTTAGTGTTCATTAAGCACATCCACAGTTAGTAACTGCGAGGTTTCTAAGACAAGTTACCATTTTTGCATTTGTATATCATGAGGCTGTATATCATGAAGTCTAGACATTTTCCAATCCGAAAATTGCCTAGGATCGGCACGGAGAATTGAACCCAGCAACCAAGCTTCGTAGCCGCGCATCCTACCGCACGGCTAAAGGGGGGCCTGTGACTGCAATAAAAAAAAAGAGCTGCACCACCATGCTGAGACCTTTCTTATGTCGGACAACAAGACGAATATTTTAAAACGTTTTTTTTTTTTAAATTCATTTTTGTAGATTTCAACAGCAGAACCATCGAGCACCATCAGCAGTTCCACCGATCGATATCGAGGCGATCGAATGAACTTGGGACTGCAGCAGGACTGCGGTAGGCATTTTTCGCGAGTGCTAGGTTATTTGTAATAATAATTATTTGAATAATGTTAGTCTTTAGTTAGCAGCAAAAAAGTAAAGGCCTTCTTGAAGAAAAAAAAAGATTCCGATGGCTTTTAACTTCATTTTTAACTTGCAGAGTTGTAATTTTATTTATCGAGCACTTTTTGAAACTGATATGCAACTGCTCGACTGGTGTATTGTAATTATGATCTGATTTGAAACTGTAATGACACCGAGTTTCAAATTTATTAAATAATGTTTGCTTGTCGAAGATGATAGATAAACTTATTGTTATTCATATAACAAGTAAGAAAAGAACAAAAGAAAAAAAAATGGAAATCTTTTTGAAAAAAATCTAGTTTTATATGAAAATTATTTCAAGCTTTTAGTGGAATGTATTCACTTGTCATAGAACTCGAGTTTGTACTGTTACATTTAATTCCACTACTTTGGGGCCGTACACTAATCACGTAAGCATTTTTTCTGGGTTTTTCAATCCCACCTCCCTCCATGTAAGATTCTTCCCACATAAATATTTTTGACGTAGAATTACGTCCTTCGGTAAGATAGGGGGGTCATTCCAAAGTTTCGAATTTAAGACCGTCACGAAAAGAGGTCAGGATGTAAAAGCCAATAACTCAGCCGTTTTTCAACAGATCCCGGAGATCTTAGTGTAAATCGATCAGAAAGCTCTCTAAGATTCCATTCAACTATTGTAAACAAATGATTCAATGCATTTAATTATTGAAAAAATTAATTTCGCCAGCCAATTTTGAAATTCTACTTTAACAGTTAATTGCCAACATTTCGGCATAAAATGTTGATGATCAAATTTCGCATCCAGTATCGCACTATACGTAATTCCACGTTCAAATTACAGTCGTATCTTTGATACAACCCTCTACATTTTGACGTAGGACTTACGTCTCTCTTCACTATACCGGGTGTCCTTTCAAAATATTCAAATCGACCCCGTTACGCTGTGTTGAAAGATTTTAAACGTTAATAGCGTTCGTCTCAGTGGACGAATTTCTGCGGGAAGCCCCTCAATCGACAGATTTCAAGTATGCCTTCCATGTCCATGCTTGATAAGACCCGAAAAACTTGTTTCAATAGGCATGAAACTGTTTTCAATGAAAAACATTGAGATCAAGGGAACCTATAAATATGGGTACTGCATAATTCTTGCATCATTCCATTATCACGTTCTGATTGGTGCAGACACCAGCGAATGAGCAGCCGCTGGGTCTGCCGAGAAGCCATAAAATAGCGCAACGCGATTTTTTACTTTCATTCTGACCGGGACAAGCGAAGCAACCGCATCATCGATTGAACAGCACTCACACCTTTTAACAGGGAATGAAGTCTGCACCGACCGCTTTTTCGGCTCGACACCATCGAAGCGACCACCATCAGCCGAAACCTAGCCAGTACATCAGCAGTCCACCCTACAGACCCGACAAAGCAGCAATGCTGAGCAGATACCGGCAGCAGCAGCAGAGTCGAGCCGAGACCGGCCGGCATCGGTGCTGAGCCGAGACAGGCTAAAGAAAAGCCACATGATGCAGCATGTATGTCCAGAAAACAAATGATTCTTCAGAGAGCCAATAATAGAGATCAATATCAATGCTTTCAATACCCTTCGGGATAGATATTGTACTTGGGTGCCAAATCCAATATTCTAGAGATAAAATTTTATGCGTGATTTTCATAAATAGCGTCAAAACTAACAGTGGATATTTTTTATGATTTAACCGCGAAGTGGACGAAGGACTTCGCTTGACTTTGAAGATTCCTTTAAAGATTCATAAGATGTCCAAATCTCTCACATAATCATATTTGGATAAAAAAACACCGATAACAGCTCAAACATCCATAAACTATCAATCGATTTTTCATCAAATGTTGGATTTTTTGGCATTGATAAAAAAATATGTAGATAAACATTGTTTGATACTGACCGCACACAAAGCGAACGTGACTGAATGATCGTCCCATGTTACCAATTCTAAATCTTATCACCCGAAATCCCATGTCCGGGTGTTTCCTTCCTTCTACTACTAACAATGTTGTCTCAGAAAAGAACACGTACTTCCCACCTAAACTGCAATTCTAAGCTCGCTTGCCCGGCTTATTGGCCTGTATCTAGCGAAAAGTCCCGTTAGGAAATAGACGCCAGCAGCGAGCAACAAGCGTAAAAAAGAAGAAGCCCTTCTCGAACGCGTTGATAATGATGACGCTTTGGCTGACAAAGAAGCGGGATACAAGACGCTAGCTGATTGGCCCACCAACTGGGAAGCAGAGAAGATTCAAAATTAAGTAGTATAAAAGAAAAGTGCATTCGCTCGCAGAGCATTCATTAATATCCCTCAAAAACAAACCATCATCATCGCAGAGCATTCAGTCTTTTCTATACCATCACTAGAAATTCGCGGTTATTTGAAAAGATCGTTTTCTTACTTTTTGCACTTAGCCGAAGCAAACAGCCTTTTTCAAGGCTCTAAGAGTTAAAAATAATGTTCTCCTTCAGGTGCTATCGCACGGATTAGAAGGCTCTTTAGTGGAAGAGCTGAGATACAGTCTACATCCCCTGCTGAGCCAACTTGTGGTTTATTTCAGGCAGTCCTTCAGTGGGAAGCAATGAGAATAGATAGAAGGTGAGGAAGAAGACCAAATGCAAGTGTATTAGTGGATGATGGAAAATGTAAACAGCAAATGTTGACGTACATATTTGCACGGCTTCTTATGGGAGCTCGTTCGAATGTAGTAGTGAAGGCTTTTTCGCCATACACGAAAGGCACGCACACAATATATGGATTTCCATACCTTAGTATTTATTTTCATTGAGTGGGAAGGTTGCCACTGTCGAGGCTAATATTTCGTGACAGATACCTCCTGAATTTTTTTTGATGATTCTTGTTCGAGGTAGATTTGATTTCTGTGTCGGTTTGATGAGAAGATTTTGCCAAGGAATGGTATGCAACGCCGATTATTTATCCAAAATAGTTGATGTGAGAAATCTGGACATATTATGTATCTTAAAGGCATGGTCAAGTCAAGTCCTACGTCCACTTAGCGGTTATGTCACAGACATTACCCACTGTTCGTTTTTTTTTATTTATATGGAGCGTAAGAAAATGTCTGACCCCCTTGTCAGCGCCAGGAGCTCAAGTCGGGGATGCTGGTTTGGCTAGGGCAAATCGAAACGGAAGCTTTCTTCATCTTAGAGACACTACAATAAAACATTCTTGCTTTTCACGGTTTATTATCGATATTCTACTTGTACACTTGAACTCTTGGACTAACTGTTGCTGTTGTTTAGCCACATGATATGTGGCGGCTGAGTTTTAACTACTCTCAAAGACTGACTAAGACTCCCACAGACTGACTAAAGACTAGCTGTCACTTTGGACTTTTATACGCTTCCTATACAATATAGTGTTGCAGATTACAATATGGGTTCGTATTCATATATTTTTAGTTGAACGCAATTTCAATTGTCTTGATCACTACTATTCTTATGTTTTTACAAAGAAACACTAACTTATGATAAGTATAGATGTACAGCGATCACTCGTACACTAATAAAACAGAATTGGATTCAAAGTAGAATTGTATCAATAGGGGTGCCCAAATCATCTGTTACAAAACTATTCGAGATAAATATTCACCAATAAAGAGGCATTAACACCCCTCCTCCCATAATTGCTTACGTAATTAGTGTACGACCACTTTATTGCACCTTTGACAGAAACGTATTTCGACCTCAACAGTAAGGTCGTCTTCAGTGTCTCGTACTTCAAGTCGAGTCAAGTCGTCTTCAATGCGTTACTGTTGAGGTCGAAATACGTATCTGTCAAAGGTACAATAAAGTAGTGGAATTTATTCATTTACATTTTTTATTTACGATTCTGCTTTACGGCCACCAAGATGTAGTTTTATTTTGATACCTATAAAATTTATAACATCAAGCAGTATTGTCTATCCGGAACAAAGTTAGACTTAAATAACGCATCAATTAGTTTGATAGATAAAACTTCGGAAAAAACAATGATATGGAAATGCTAATATCATCTTCCAAACTTAGACGCACATGTTCATGATAGAATTAGAGGCGAAAGTATAGAATTGATAGTTCCGTTAGGATACGGCAGGCATGAAGAATGTTTTTATAGAAGTCGATTTGAAAGCGAGCGGAGGGCAATATTTGTGATGGCACATATCACACGACCTTCCTTCTGCCAAGCTCCCGTATGAAGGGGGAGGGAGGAATATCAGTGTGGAAGCTGGTATATCTCCACTGGCAAAAGGAAGGTGGTTTGACTTGCTCATATGCCATCGCGTGCGGAAGGATTTTCTATCGACGAGTGCTGTCTCCAAATTTCTAATATGACATCAGCATTTAGTCGAATAGGATTTTTATTGCACAGTTATTGCACAAAATCCTATTCGAATAAATGCTGTATAACGTGTAGTTTGACTATCGCGCACTAATTAGTTCAATTACTGACCGCACTAATAGAACAAAAATTCCCTGATCTCGAGACCGTTCTGTTTTGAACAATCACGTCCGATTACGCACTTAATTATTTGAATAACTTAACGCACAAAGCAGAACAAAAATCTGTGGCCTCGAGACCGTTCTACTTTTTAAGTGAACACTATATTAAAAACTTTTTTACCTTCATGGTATCGCGACAAAGAAAAACTAATACAATGCAGGCCCGGTGGCTTCTACACACTGAGGATCGCCCTTCTACGACCGAGCCGACGCACACTCAAGAACTGTATCAACTTTCATTTGTTACCTGGATTGTCCCGAAGTTAAGAGAAAATTTCGCACAATGTAAGCTTGGTAGCTTTTGCATACCGAGAAACGCGTAACTGGAACCGAACCGACGCGCACTTTAACACGATCTTTCAGGCACTCCGTGTTGAATTGTTCATCCATCGTGAGGATAAACAAACAATCACTCATAGAGAGCGATTGTTCTTTTGAATGTGGACTAAAACGTCAACGCCATCGTTATTGCTTCAACGCGAGGATATGAAAAGCTTACTGTGAAGAGGCGACTATGTAATAAAGAAACCATTTTTCAAATTTTAAACTAAGCAAAAAAATCATCATCATTAAAACTAGGGTTTGTTAGGTTATATTCGTCGTCCATCCATCCCTTTTGGTGTCGTAGTCCCTTAAGAATGTCTTGCTCCTGTTCTCTACCGTTAAACCCCATTCGTATGTCTTCCTCTCGTTGCTGTCTCCCAAAAAATGTTGTCTCGATACAGATGTGAAACATTGCCAAGGATTTCAACTGTGTGAACATCACCATTGTAATTAATTAAGTTGCGTTGCGTTGTAACGGAGTATTTCGTAGATTGCATACTGATAGCTGTCATGTATATTTTTTTACCTTTCTTACCCCAACTGCTTATAGATTACTATTTGGGATTTAATAGCAACCCAATTGGGGGTCCTCAAATGCTCAAATATGGTTCGTATGAATTAATAAACTATTATACCTACCTTGTATTTACGGTTTAGCAGTTACCTTCACCCGGATAGTTATTGAATGTCGCGTTGAACGAAGGCTTAGAAGTCCCTTACTGAGGAATCTCCCCCTACTTAATTTTAAACAAAAGTTAAAAAAATTCTGTAGTTAATTTCTAACAAAGCCTCCAACATGTCCATGTAAGCACCTAGAGCCATTGTGAACAAAAACTGTCCTGGAGTTGAGATCAAATGGTCTATCAGGTTAATTACGCCTAAAACCAAACCGAAAGCAACTCAACATGTCCATGCAAGTCCTTACCTAATTAGGTAGTTTAGTTCATGAGTTAAATCGTTTCAAAGGAATGTCATCTCATATTTATTTTTTAGATTTTGGAATTGACCGTTCCTACCTCACCACATTTTACACAGATATCAGAGTTCTTGAGATTAAAAAAACTGTTTTTAAGTTGATGATTTAGCAAAATATATTCTAGTTTCCGTACAGTATATAATCTATTTAATATATTATATACATCACAAACTATGAACTGTTATGCTTTATGGTACAATTCGCTTCTCTATATCCTATTCATCTTCCATTTCCACATCTTCATCCTCCTCCCCTTCCGCTTCCTTCTGAGTCCGTTCATTATTTATATCCAGGTTGTGAAACTGTCTTTTGTGGGCAGTTAGCTCGGAGTTCTGGTAGAATCGAGCATCGTCGCACATATCACAGGCGAACGGACGCTCACCGGTATGGATGCGACGGATGTGAACTTGAAGTTTTGCGTTACGTTGATAAGTCTTATCGCAATAAATGCACTTATATGGATGAATTCCTTCGTGACCGAATTGATGAAACTTGCGGGCCGAGTACGTCCCGAAAGCTTTGTCGCACTTGTTACATTTGTAGGGCTTCTCTTTGGTATGGACTTTACCATGGTGTACTAAGTGGGCTTTCGATTTGAAACGTCTAGAGCATGTTTCACATTCGAACGGGCGTTCATCGGAATGAGAGACCAGATGAATGTGCAGGTCAGAAATTCTGCGAAAAGTCTTGTCACAGTTTTCCGCTAGACATTTGTACTGCTTATTATTAGTATGTAGCAAGCGGTGGGACTTTAACGTGCTACAGGTGTGGAAAGATTTGTCGCAATCTTCGCAGAAGTAAGTTCTTTCGGCGTGAGTTTTTTTATGGTTTAGTAAAGAGCCGCGACAAGAAAAGCGGGCGTTACACATGTCACAAACATGATTTTTCTCGCGATATACATCATTCTTGTGTATTAGTAATCGAGCCTCACTGAGGAAACGTTTGAAGCAAACATCACACTCGAACGGTTTAGCACTATGCTTCAGTCTCATTTTTCCATGCTCATCATTGGAATGCTGTGCAAGCTCTGCATTAGAACTGAATACCATTTGGCAACCACAGCATATGGATTTACCAGCATTTCCCTCTTGAGAGTGCTCTGATTCGGCTTTGCCAACAATCGTGTCATCTTCTACATCATCTTCGCCTTCAGTTACGATATTGTACTGTGCTCCTTCCGGGCTGTCATCTGTCATATCTAAATATACTTCTGAATATTCCAGTTCTTCCTCTACCATGTTCTGATTTGAAGTGCTACAAGCTTCCTCATTCTCGGTTGAACTAGCATTTAAGTTCGAAGTAGATTCCTCTTCAACAAACGAAGCTGCTGCAACTTCTTCAAGTGCCTCAACCTCCTCTTCTAGTATTTTGTTTTCAGTTCCCTCTTCCTTATCATCTAGTTTAATAATTAAATCGATGCTGTTTTCTTGTTTAATACAAATATTACTCGGACTTAATGGCTCGACATCCTCAGAAGCCGTTTCAGCTACAGCAGTTGAGTCGGGCCCCACAGGAACATCCACTGGATCTTTCGAGCTCAACATTTCCATAAGTTTATCATCCCGAACAACATTATTCAAAACTTCAGCTGAAATACTATCCGGTGTCTTCCCTGCGCAAGATGTTTCTCCTCTATGTATTTCCTGCTGAAGATAGAACTCGACTATTCTAATCCTGTGAATAAAACATACAATAAATAACATATTTAGTACATAAGCTAAACATAAAAAATACTGCTTATATAATATCTATAAATTTGGGATCTCCAATCAGCCCTGCGTGCAAAGGCGCAGGAGTAGGATTGCTAAACCGGAGATTATAAGTTCGATTCTCGGTCCGGTCTAGGATGTTTTCGGGTGGGAAAATTTATATGCTCCCTGGGCATAGTTTACCCATTGTACTTGCCACACAAGATACATACTCATGCAATGGCGGGCATAGAAAAGCCTTCAATTAATAACTGAGGGAATGCTAATAAAATACTAAGTTGATAAGCAGGCTAAGTTCCAGTTGGAATTTAGTCTATGGCTCTACATTCCAACTGGAACTGGAAGAAGAAAAGCGATTAAACTCCGAAAAAAATATTACCAGACTACATCGAGATTGAGAGATATCGAGATGTAGAAAACACAACTGTATGTGGATTTGGGGCCGAGAAAACCATCGACATAATGAGAAATGTCGAGTTACGGGACATCGAAATCTTGAGAGTCGACTGTATGTTATTGCAATATACTCCACACTTTAGACTTTTTAAATTGCGATAAAGTAATATTTTGTGGCTCATTAGCACCGATTGTTCCTACTTAATAGTAAATCAAGTTGTGCTGCTCCTATGCGATGTATCAAACTGAATGGTTTGTGAGCCGAGATGTTCCCTGGTGGATTTGACAGGTTTCGGTAACATGACCAAACGTTGTCCACCTATCGCAGGGCTGGTAGCGATCAATGCTGCTCAAAATAGTGACTTCAGTGACTAATATAACGTACACACGGTCAAGCAGATTGACCAACTTCTCGTTTATTCAAGCGCCAACTTGAGCACCAATTATCAAAAAATATAAGGGGGTTTGTGCAACTTCACTACAAATTCTTCGGCGAACCTTGACTCCGCCCCCGAAAACTCAAACCAAAATCAAACGTTTTGCCTTTCGCGTATTATACTAAGTATACGTAAAGGCTATAGGATCACTCCAAAACCGAATTTTTGATAGAAGGCTCGGACACCCATAGTGTTATATACCAATCGACTCAGCTCGACGAATTTAGGTGATGTCTATATGTGTTTTTTTTTTTCTTCCTAAGCAATGGAGGGGGAATCTGCTCAACAGACATCCTGGGTTGTCCAGGAAGTGCGGGGTTAGGGACCACCTCCAACAGCATACGAGGGAGGCAGGACTACATCCCCGACCCGCTAAACCGTTTCCATTGCCGCCAAGCCCATAGTCCTTTCGGTACAACCAGAAAGTAATGCTTCAAAGGGGGGCCAGTGCACAACGCACTCTCGAGGTTAGCTGCGTGCCCTTGCAGCACCGAACATCGTGACTCGCTTTTTAGAAGAACACCATGATATCGTGCCAGCGCATTGCCGGCTTTCCAGGTGGCCTTACTACGCCCTATGTCCTCGGAAGGTGGGAAGGGTCGACTTCGCGCCTGCTTCCCTCTGCACGACTGGTATCAAGAATGATGATGCCGCGTGCACCCCAAATTGACCTCTCTGCGACAGGGTCTATTCGCCAACACACAGAGGGACTTGCCGACGCGGTGCCTACGCCTGTCCCAGCCTTGACGAGGACCCCTTTCCGTCCTCGGGCTCGGAACCCGCCATGTTGTTCTTCGCGCGGCCTCTTCTTCAATAAAAGGATCGAGTTCGACCACAGAGCATGACCACCGGTATGACCCATGAAGCCGACTCCGATCCCTTGGACCACCTCTTATTTGCGCCTGAACTAGCCATCCTTGAGTCCACGCGCCACCTTTTGTGTAGCTCCGAGACGATTTGGGCGATAGCCGATAAAACGGCGTTCCAGCCAACTTCATCTTTACACATCCTCCGAACAAGGTTGTCCGGGGTAGTGTCCAGACCACGTGTGGCAAGCATGTGGTCACGCATTGCGCGAAAACTTGAGCACACGAACAACACGTGTTCCTCCGTTTCCTCTAAACCTGCGCACACCAAAAACTTGGGCGAGGCCTTGGGCGAGTCAGCAAGTCAGCTACTGTGATTTTGCAGCACGCTTAAACGCCGGGCACATCGAACCCCCCATGGGGTGCTTGCTGTTCACAGCTTTGCTGGAACAAATCAAACAATTGGGAGTGATCGTGCAGCATTGTGCCTTATGTCCCTCCAATCCGCAGCGTCGGCAGAGATTGCTTCTGTCAGGGCCTTTGCAGTCCCATTGCTTGTTCCCCGGTTCCAGGCACTTGAAGCAAACTTCGGGTTGGTCGTATATGCCCACAGGGCACACCGACCATCCCACCTTGACGCTCCCTAACTTGACTAACTTAACTGAGTTGCGTGCTCTTGCCTACGCAATGCGGTCGGGTCTGAGCTTGACCACCGACTGGCAAGTAGCTTACACAACCTCACTTGATCAGTACAGTTGCTGATGAAGAATGTGTATAGCCGCCAGACATTCTAAATACTCACGCTCCTCTAATGAGGACGTGTACTATACACATGTGGAAGTATTTGCTTGAGAAATGGATTGCGAGTGATTTGACTATGCGTCCAATCTGGGAATCTCGAGCTCGTTCAGTAGCCGCTAGGTTGCGAAGGCCGACGGAGGTCCTTCGTAGCTTAGTTGGTTAAAGCACCAGTCTAGTCTGTAGGGTCATGGGTTCGAGGCCTATCGAAGGGAAAGTGGTTATCTCCAATACATTTTTCATATCAATATCTTCCACATAACGTACATATTCACATATGAGTTTTCAAATAAAATTAGTAAAAAAAATTAAAAAAAAAACCCAAATTAATCCACCTAGCGGTGACGATGCCTTTCTCGATTAAATCAAGATGTACTGAAGGTATTCGTTTTTTCCAATTCCTATCTACCAAAAATGTTGGCAATTTTATTTTTCTGTAAAATAAGCATAATACATTATGTTATAATCAAGTTATGACGATCGTAAAATTTTCTTTCATTCATTTTTGACAAAAAGGGGGGTCCCGTGGCCTAGTTGGCTACACACTCGCCTTATAAGCGGCACGCAGAAGAATCTTGCAAGATTGAAACAACTATTTCGATTGTTGCACCAAACTACGTGCATATTGTTGTTTCAATCTTCAACATTGTTGTTTCAACGATGATTCATTGCTTCTTTCAATTGAACATTATTGTTGTTTCAATCCTGCATCGCATGATTGAAACAATAATAATATCGTTGTTCTGGCAACTATTTCGTAATATGAAAAACCTGTAGAAACTGATCAAGATAAATCATTCTGTCTACAAGAAGTAAGTATGGAGCAGAGGTAAGGTGGATGACTCTTACTCCCCTTGTAACTAGTTCGATTCTGCTTCTGTCATATTTTCCTATTTTGTTGATGTCATCGTAGTGTCGATAAAGTAGTTTCGTAGCATTTTCGAAAGTGAAAACAACCATACAAATAGTTGTTTTCTGATGTAACATTTGACAGTGACAGCTGAAAAGCATGGTTGAAACAAATATATCCAAAAGTTCAATCAACTATCGCGTATGTTTGATTCAACCCTATTTGTGGTTGTATCAACCAAAAATATTGTTATTCATGAATCAATGCAAAAACATTGTTGATTTGAAGCAGAATCAGGTTGATTCTACCACATATTTTTCTCCGTCGGATGGTCATGGGTTCGGTTCCCAGCACCCCCCAACAACCTTTCGTCAAGTCGCTGAAAGGTGCAGCGTGAATAACGACGCTTTGGGGAACGCTTGTGATCACAATCATCGGACAGCGACTGACAATGACCCACTTTTCAACACACGAATAATGGCAACCAGACCTCCACAGCAATGAAAAACGGACTCGACAATGGACTTGAATTGAACCACCGCGCACCTCTGTAACAGCGTCATGGACTTCATCGATCACGTCGATAAAGCAGATGTGGACGCAGCAAAAAGGCGAAAAACAGAAGCAGCAAAAAAATAGGAAAAATGATATATAATTGACTCTGCGCTACAGTGTTGTAAAGCCAGATGTCGCTTAGAAATACACTACAAAAAAATCAATATTTTTTTACATGTGTAACGACACATACAATAATCAGTAATCATCCGTTATATATTTTATGTGGCCTTTATGAACTACAAAATTATACAGATACCCTTAATATGCATTAGCTATTACAAACAATTGCATCCCTCTTCAAAAATATATGTGGAGACTAATGGTTAAAAACCATAACATCTCACACATAAAATTGAAAATGTAAGAACATATAAATGATACCAGGTCCGAACCGTCGCGGCGGTACGAATAATGAGAAGTGCCAGAAGAAAAAAAATGGTGAAAAGACGCGTGCTGAACAAATTCACTGCATTAGAAATTAAGGTTTTTGCAGGTAAGGCTTCATTATTATGTTCGATGATTTGAAACTTCATATACATTTTTGCTTATTTTTCATTCTTCAGGATGCAGGTTGAGTGGAGAAAGTCGATAAATAACGCAGCGGCAGCGGGAATGAAAAAAAGCCGATTGGCGAGCAACTTGGCGATTCCGATGCAACGCGAGTGGGCAAAGGCTGATAGATTACTAGATGCAGTGCTAGTGGCCAATTTGGCGATATCCGTCGGCTTGGCGGTTTCGTTCCGGTTAGATGCAGCGCGATTGCAAAGAAAAGCGATGGACATCTTGTTGATCCCGATGCAACGCGAGTGGACAAAGGCTACCAGACGCAGTTTGGTTTGACGATTTCGTTGCAGTTAGATGGTGCTCCTGCTATTCTATTTTAAACGCTATGGTCACAGCAGCAGGGGGGCAGCAACGGCAGCTGCAGTGTTCGAGAGAATCCGTATGCGCTAAATTTGAAATGGCACTGTTTTCATTGTGTTGTGCTGGAATTTTGTTTTAATAAATCATGTAATAAGAAAACAAGTAGTGTGTTCTTACTTATATTTTTATGCATTTTGACAGGTTAATGTATCAAGAGATTTGTATTGCATATTATAAATAAATTATATTAAAAAAATACAGTCAATTTTAACAACAAATATAATACAATGAATTGGTAACCATAAATAAATTATATGTGTCATCACTTATAAATTTTCTATAAGTCCCACACATAAAATGGATTAGATTAAAGCAATTGCAAAAATCTATATCGCCCACACATAGACTATATATAGATTTTTTCCTCAGTATACGCTCACGCTGTGCCCAATGGGACGAATGAGCTTGATAGTTGGTAGTAAAATAAAAAAAAAATTGACAAAGAATTTATAGCAAAATTATTTCAAGTATTGTTATTTGTAACACATATTGATATAATTGTTATGACTAACTGGTCGGGTTGGTATATAACATCATTGGTCTCCAAGACTTCTATAGAAGGTTCGAGTTCGGAGTGAAAATATGTACACGAACATTTTGAAAATAAAGCCAATAATTCTCAAGGCCGACTTAAATATGACGTTAAATACATTTAAGATTATTCAACCAACGACACCCCCACCCCCCTTCGCCAAGGCAACGATGCCATTTTTGAACGAAACGAAATTCAGTTTAACACGTAAAAGAATAACATCAATATCAATAATGACCATTTTTGTTTTCTTCATAACTTTGCTTCCAAACGACAAATCGATTCGCAACAACAACTGTCTTCCAGCTTAGGAAGTATTCTATGTAGGCAATTTGTTGATTATATATGAATAGTTCATGGGCCACCTCACGAAATAGTATTTTACATAAGGGTCGATTTTCATAGTAATTTTCATACAGACTTTAAGTGACGTGTGCACAATCAAATTACATCCAAATTCGCTCAAAAAATAGGAGGATTATTAAAATGGCAAATGCAATCGTTTAAGCATCGGCTGGCAAAAAAGTCAAAATTTTAATCACTCTAATATCTAGATTTGTATGTTCCATGACCATTGTATTGAGCCTCGTTTATGTACTATGTTGCAGCAATCTGGCTCGTGCTGCATTCTTTTCCTATTGCGAATCGATTTGTCGTTTGGAAGCAAAGTTATGAAGAAAACAAAAATGGTCATTATTGATATTGATGTTATTCTTTTACGTGTTAAACTGAATTTCCCACGATTCAGTATTCCCTTAATAAATTTTCTTGCATAATACTAATTGCTCAAATTTGTGGGAATTGTGGGTTCGCCTTAGTCGACCCCATCCTACCCTACATACTAAACCCTTCCCAATGTAACTCTTACAGTCATTAAAATTGCATTTGTTTTTCTTAGCCAGGCGATTGATTTGTTTTTTTTTTGAAAATTCGGCGGTTTTGCCAATGAAAAAAATATTTTGTCGTCCCGCTATTTCATATGTACCACATTTTAGAGTACCATCAGACCTTTTAAGGATAAGTGTGGAGGCCCTCCTTAGCCGTGCGGTAAGACGCGCAGCTACAAATCAAGACCATGCTGAGGGTGGCCGGGTTCGATTCCCGGTGCCGGTTTAGGCAATTTTTGGATTGGAAATTGTCTCGACTTCCCTGGGCATAAAAGTATCATCGTGTTAGCCTCATGATATATGCAGAAATGGTAACTTGGCTTAGAAAGCTCGCAGTTAATAACTGTGGAAGTGCTTAATACACACTAAGCTACGAGGCGGTTCTGTCCCAGTGTGGGGATGTAATGCCAATAAGAAGTAGAACTTATAAATGTATTGGTGCTAGTCTAGTGGTAATAATCCAACAAAGTTTCCTATTAATCCAACGTGGATTATTAATGAAGTCAGTAATGAATCGCCTGCTTTGAGCGTGCTTACAGCGGCACACTAGGAGTTAACTTTTGGAAATCAGTATGGCGAAAGGCATCTAATGTTAAATATTTCGAAATTAAGCACCTTTATCGAAAAAATATTTGGTAGGCGTAGTAGCGGACACCTTCCTACATAACCGGTACCAATTAGTTTTTCATGAAAAGTTCCTACTGTTGAGAAAACCTGCGTTAGATGTCTTTCGCCATACAAACTTCTGGCGATTAACTTTTGCCGGCTATTTACGCATATACGATAGCGCCTGGATGTGGTAGCGGCGGGTAGAAAATCAGCCACTGCCAATAATTCATTGAGAAAACACGTTCCAATCATGTGAACAAGAACATAAAATAGACGTTCAGATTGATTTTCATTCTAATCCCAAAGATTGCTACCATAATTTGAATACTTATATATGTAATTCATAGGCACTTACTTTTGATGCGTTTTTTCAAGGGTGTGTCGTAATTTCTTGTCGGATTCCAAGCATTTAAGCCTAACCCTGTAGCATTTCTGAATTTCCTCCGAACACTCTTTGCAAATAAACCGAGGAAGACCGTCTCCCTTTGAAATCTGAAAAAGTATAAAATTACAAAAACGATCATTGTTATCTTTAAAAAGCATGTAAGAATATTAGGATTATTGCGCAGCATAAGCATGACCAACTACGGTTGTTACTCCGGGCGCAGTCGTTTTTTTTTTAAATTCCGTGTTCCGTGTTTCAGGATTGTTCTCTACCTCGTGTGTGTGGAAGGAACATTGAAAGCTTACGATATCGAACAGCAGATGTCACTAGTATATATGCAATATTACACTGATACAAACACGCAGCAACACCACCTGTCGCCCGATAATGGAAATATTCCAACTATACCGACAGGTGTAGTAGCTGTTGTTAAAATGTTTTGAAAGGACCTCAAGCGGAATTTCTGTTAAAATGCAACTGGCGACACCCTATTGCATCATAACTCGAGAATAGGAGATCGTCAGTTGCATTCTAGCAAAAATTCCGCTTGAGGCCCTTTCAAAACATTTTATCAACAGCCACTACACCTGATGGTATAATTGCAATATTTCCATTATCAGGCGACAGCTGGTGCTGCTCCGTGTTTGTATCAATGTAATATTGCATATACACATCTGCTGTTCGATATCGTAAGCTTTCAATGTTCCTTCCACACACACGAGGTGGAGAACAGTTTTGAAGAAATGAATTATTGGCAGTGGCTGATTTTCTACCCGTCGCAGCCACATCCAGGCGCTATAGTATATGCACAAAATAGCCAGTAAGAGTTAACCGCCAGAAATTTGTATGGCGAAAGACATCTAACGCTGGTTTTCTGAAAATTAGGACCTTTCATGAAAAAACTATTTGGTACCGATTATGAGGGATGGTGTCCGCTACTACGCCTACCAAATATTTTTTCGATTGAAGTGCTTAATTTTGAGAAATCGAACCTTAGATGCCTTTCGCCATACTGATTTCAGAAAGTTAACTCCTAGTGTGCCGCTGTAAGCACGCTCAAAGCAGTCGATTCATTGAAAGTATACAGCTAGAATTTAGTATGGAGATACAATGAAATCTCTTTTATTGTTTAGAACTGTAAAACAAGCCGTGGGTACAAAAAATCTAAAAATTAATTGTTGCTTTTTGACCTAGCTTTCATATTGATGCGATGCGTAGTTGATGAGAACGGATGATTTCTCCATACAAGGAAATTAATTTTACTTCAAATGTTGTGGCGCCATCTCGTTCAAACAGCACCTTTGTCTTTGCCTTATTAATCAAGCGAAGGGAACCAAATCTGGCATGTGGAGATTTTCGAAGGGAAGATATGTTTCTGTGGTGGTTTCTGGAAGGGGGGATCCCATACAAATGAACCAGAAATTGCTGTATTACTCGTGAACTAATCAAATATTTTTTTTTAGGCGAAACGAAGTTCGTTGAGTCTGGTAGTTAATAAATAGTAATTCGCAACCAGCCCTGTAATAGGATGTATTGCATTGGGATGCATCATAATAATTATGTTAATATTTGAAATGCCTAAATATTAGGACACTAGTGCACTATTTCATTTTACCTTCAAACCGGTCAACTCGTTCACCATTTCCGCGATCGATACTTGTTCGGATTTGGAAAATAATGACATAAAGACATCCGCTTCATCCGCCAGGCAAACTCGACAACAATCCATTATGTTCCACTGTAATGAAAAAAATATTAATTTAATATTAAAGATTATGCTATATGAATCTGAGGAAATCATACCTTAGTAGCCTCACTGCTACAATACTCAACTCAAATACTAAATTCAAAAATCTTGACAAAACGGACAAAACTCCGAAAAATCTAATGTTTGTAAACAGTTTGCTGTACACGCTCATTTGAATCTACTCAAAAGTGAGTCAAAATGACTCACTTTTGAATTTTAATGCAAATGTCAAAAAGTGAGTAGCATTATATTTAGCAGGTGAGTCAATTTTCACTCACTTCCCATAATTTCAGCTTTTACTCACTTTTGCGTAATTAATTGTCTCAACTGTCGAACTGTTTGAAAAATTTTCTCGTGCTTTTATAAAGTGTATTTTGTGATAACTGAAATGTTCCGGACGTGAATACGATATTTATTTATGGACAGACATTGGCGCAGATGGACAGACCTGGCGGTGGTGATCCGGCTGGACATGACCAGCAAGGATTCTCGCAGAACTGGCAGTTTCGCAGCACGATCAAATATCTTATGGTAAGGAGCTGTTCCATAAAATTTTTGGCAACGGAGGATTCTATTCCAGATTCCTTGATTTCTCAGATTCGCGATATAGCTTTCCGGGTGCCTAGGAATCAATGATGAACTTGACCTTTTCCCATGCCCGCGGTGTCAACAAAGACATGCACGTTATTGTGGTGGATTCATGCCCCAAATGTTCCGGATCACGATATGAACCGGGCACCAAGCCTTCAAAGAGCAGACGGTTGAGCGATAGCGTGTAATCGTTCCAATGTCAGCCAGCGTTTAGAACAGGCGATACGAAACAAAGAACTATTCATTACATTCAAGTAAGTTTTTAAGTACCTACTGAGCTGAGATTTGAGTACGCATGTTAGTAAAAGCAACCGACAATTATATCGAGTTTGTAAATCGTTTGAGGCATAATGAAACAAATGCGTTGTACCCATTGTATCAATAAATGCGTTATGAAAATAAATATATATTTTTTAATTTACAGCGCAGATAAGAATCGCTACTTCCGCCAAGACGGTATCGATGTACACACCGATGGAAACATTTTCCCCTCACAAACGGTCGTCGATGGTACAGAAGGTGCAGGGCGTCTACGAAGATCAGACAATCCAGGTGGTGCCGGTCACATCTTCGCGCACCCGTCAAGGGCCTTTCACGGGTCAACAGCGTTAGCTATTGTGACCATTACGTTCACGTGAAAATCCAGATCCCGAGTCTCAACCAAGCTAAGCAACAAGCACAAAGTAATGATAAAGGTTAGAACGTTTAGTTCCGATAAATGTTTTGAGTTTATTATAATTTCCTCTCCTTTCTTATTTTTAGGCGTACGCAGAATTGGAAGAAGATGCTCCCGGTCAAATCGTTCCTTGGTGACGAAGAAAATGAATTGATCGAGAACAAAATCACTCAGTGCCCGAATGATGATGAATTTATCGTCTACCAACTATATTTCTTATGTAAACTCTTAGCATTATGTACTGGTACATGTCACTACAGTTATATTAATAAATGATTTGAGCTAGGCGTAAAGTTATTCCGTTTATTAAAATCAAATTCCATTCCATTGCCAAGCGCAAAACATTTTCAAAAGTGAGTAAGATCTACTCACTTTCAGCTGAAAAAAAGTGAGTAAGTCTTACTCTAATTTTGACATATTGCTGCATTACTCGTAAGTGAGTAAACATACGGTTACTCAAAAGTGAGCTGTTCCACTTTTTTCCAAAGTGAGTCGAATTTGACTCACTTTTGAGTAGATTCAAATGAGCGTGTACACAAGACTCGCAAGTTCAGTATTTACCCGGCAGTGTCAGTGTCACAGCAAAACAGAGCGGCCAGATTTTTTTTTAATATCGGTGTAGAAAAATCGGTATTTATTGGGTCTCAGATTATCGTTAGGCCAGAAATTGTATTTATTTGGGGGTAAACTTTCCCAAAGAACCCATATATTCTGACGCCTCTAATGCTACGTTTAGACAAGGCAAGTGAATTAAGCAAGTCGCTTGTATCGAACGCAAACTGAACGTGTAAACACCTTAATTCAATTCACTTGAACGAAAAGAAAGTTGAACATGTTCAACTTTTGGCAAGTCAATTGAATTCAACTGAGTTGTTCAATTCACTTGCCCTGTCAAAACGTATAGCATATGTATTTTTTAAATTTTAAATCAAAAGTCGAAAAAGTGCTGTACCTGTGAACCGGCCTGAAAAATTCACCCGATGTTCGTTCAAAAGCAACCAATCAAAACAGCGTATTTTTTTTTATCTTTCAATGTTTTTATTTTACTCTCGATTTGATCAATGGTCCAATGCACCGAATGAACACAATGACGTTTGAGACGGGCGCTCTTTACTAAAAATGAACACTTGCATGAACTTGATGAATGGAAAAGTATTCATTCTTAGTAAACAGCGCACCGCTCAAACGTCAATGATGAACTCGGTGCATTGGACCATATAAAATATTTACTATGCCGCTTCTTTCTAACCTTCTATAAACAAACTTGCACGGAAGAAATAAACTACCCAAAAGTGAGTTCAATTCACCCTACCTCGAACATCCGTACGGGAAGCCAAAATTTAGTAAATGGGGTCGAAGTAGTTTGCCTTTACTCCCATGTTGAAAAAGTACCAAACAGAAATTTTATTCACCCAAATGGAGGTTTATTTCACTCAATTCCGACCTCAGGTAATAAAACTCAAAATTGGCTTCCCGTATTGAACTGGCGCCGTTGGATTGTTTCGCTCTTTTGTTTTTGACAACAGAAGAAAAAGTGGATGAAAGAGAAGAGAAAAAATAACTCAAAAGTAAGTTTAAGGCTCTATAAACCGTAATCAATTTGATGATAAAGATGATTTTGTATTCATTCGCACTAATACTAATGCAATTTTAGCAAAATTCAATATTTCACTGCTATTCACCAACTTACCTCTGTCAACATATATTCATGGTATTTTCATATGAATTTTTCACTCACCTAGCTAATTAATTATCAATTAATTGACTGAAAAGCGCTTAAAACTGCTTTTTTCCTGGACAAATGTTCGTATACTAATTATACACACACCAACTCCGAACGATCGAGACACACACATACACATGCACTTAGTTTTTCACTTGTTCTTTTCACGCCGTTTTCTTGATTTTATCACAACTAAACACAATTCACTACCTAACTTTCACTTTTGTCTTTGATGTTGAACACCAATTTCTTCACTTCATGTCGAAAAAGCAACGAAAACTGCTTTAAAAAATTTGAAGTGAGAGACAAATTTGACGGCCGTATTGTGAATGTTGCAAAATTCGGAACACCCAAATTCAGTACCGCATTAGGTGAAATAGTGCGCTCAAAATCTCGGCAAAGCAACTTAGAAATATCAAAACAATACATCGAATATGCTAGTCGACACGCAAACAACTTTATGCATATACAAGAAAAGAATCATCATTTCATCGTTGCCAGATTTATTTGATCAAATAATTATTGCGGTTTGTTTGCGAATTAATCAAATCAACCAGAAAAAAAAGAAAAGATTATGCAAGCTTCTGTTGGCAGGGTGGAGAATGGTTGACATTTAATTTTACCGTACCATTCATCCTACCATGCAGTAAAAAAAAAACAAAACTACGGCAGCCGCAGCAGCAGCCACGACCAAGCAGACGACAGCACATACTCTTTTACTATTTTCTCGCCCCACAATCAATGTTTTCGTAGAATAATTTCTCAACGTATAGCCGGTTTTGGTGGCAAATATACATTTCATTATTCCTTACTCATTTTACAGATTAGAACTAATAAATCAGTATCTGTGGCTAGCACTCTTTCAAGGCTGTGTGCCACAGCCTAATTCAACTCGATTCTGTTCTATTTGCACTGCGCACAAGAAAGTGTGGCTGGATGGCACGAGACTCACGCAGCAGCAAACAAACAGTCTGCGGATGAAGAATAAAAAAGACTTAATTTCGTCTTACATTTATAGCCCTCTCCAACCCCATCAGTGTTGGTGCTGTGTTTACAAAATTTTCTTTTGTTTGCTGTTAGAACTGTCATATTTTTCTTGTTTGCTGTTAGAAAACAACAAACAATGCGTGGAAACACTAAGAAAAATATCGCAAATTTGAACTAGACACCAGGTGAAAATGATCATTTTCATTTTGATTTAGTGTGCAACAAAAAAATTCACTCTGTGATAGTGTTGGTAAAATCTGCTTGGAGACCTCAATTTGGGAAACTGTCTCAGTGTGCTCGACTGCTCAGTGCTCGAAATTTTACCGGATGAAATGTAAATATTCGGAGAATCAAAGTGTTTTACTGTACTTTCCCCAACAATGTATGTTGAAAGCCCAGTGGTGTACGAAAAAAATTAAAATAAGTTTCCATATAATAAATATTTCCTAAATGCTCAAAAATAAATATTTTGTTGCATCTGGCAACATTATGTAGCAGCTGACAAGCTTTTACCACCCCATTTCCACCCACCTCAAATTTTCGTCACTTTTTCGTACAAGTTGCCTCACGAATACTAAAGGCTGCCTTACACCTCGGAAAAAATTTCCGCCGGAATTTGGCCCCCGTGTACACTGGATTTTGTTTTTGCGCGATTTACATTTTCTCAATTTTCCATTCATCCTAAATGTTTAACGTATATTAATTATCATGTGATTTTTCTTTGATTTATTCTGGATTTTTTGAAACATGTTGCGAAGAGTTTGGTGGCAAATTGAGGTCACACGGTAAAAAATACGAGCGAAAAAAAATCGTGTAAAAACAAAATCCTGTGTATTTTAAATGGGGCCGGGATTTTGATTTTCCGTGCCCAAATCCCGAAAACATCGCATAGGGGAAGTGCACCGGTTTTGGCCAACTTAGTGCCTATTTTGGCCAACCCTGAAAAATACATATTTTTCCAAAATAATCGATCAGTTAAATACAGCGTTGGATCGTGAGGGATGTATCTCTTGTTGGAACTAATAAAACCCTCCCGATTTGATTTATTTTTGGAGTTATTCGCAAAATTGGCCAAATTAGGAACATGGCCAAAACCGGTACAGTTCCCCTATGTAAAAATACACGGGGAAAAAATCCGCGGACCAAATTCCCGAAGTGTGAGGCTACCTTAACAAGCAATAACGTCATTAATTTTCAAAACAGAGTTACGGAGTCTTGAGCCTTAAAAAAACTCAACGTTGGGTACTTTTTTTCTTCCGTGTAAGTTATCTCGGGAGTGTCAAATGAAAAAGCCTATATTTTAAATGAAATTTGATTTCAGTGTATCCTTCCCATTTTATTCAACTTGGTGAGTGACACGTCTATCCGATTTCGAAACACCTCTGCTTGCCTCTCACTCACTCCAATGAATATCAGTACAGCTCCTCAAACTCAACAGTGCCAGAACAGTTCAAAACGTATAAAAGGAAAAGTGTCGTGTCGAAAAAATTTGGTTTCGCTTTTTCACTGCGCTACGAGCGAAACCCACACTCCGATTGATTGGCTACTGGGGGAACGAAAATCGGAATCGTATCCTGCGTAGAAAACAGATCCGTTTTCTCCCGTCTGGTCCGTCGTCGGCAGTTTATCGGAAATTCGTGGCGACATTTATTCCGTCGCCTGCTTTGATCGCTAGAGGCACACGCGTTTCGATTGTCGTCATTCCTTTGCCACCCCATCTTGTTGCTCCGTCGTCGGAGAGGTAGTTATGAAGTGAAAAATCTCTTGTGTCAATTTTTATTTTTCCATCTCGCCACATTCCCACCCCATCTGTATCCGTCGTTTGTTGTTCCGTCGATAATAAATCCTTGCAATACGTATGGTACACTGTGTTTCAGTAGAAAATACGAAAACCTGCAACAATCTCAGCCGATCATAAATAGTGGGACCTCCGGAACAACGCAGTGGATCAAAGCTCATATCGGTCAGGTGCGCGTAGGTGCTAGGAAACTACTTTCTGGAGCACCGGAAGTTAACGTCTGCTCATAAATCATGGCTCTCAGTCAGACGTCGGTGGTGAGTCATAATTTTGCTTTTATTGTCATCACTTCCGTATAGGTAGGCAAGGTCATTTGATGCGATTTAATCGAATTTCTTCACTATTATTTGCCGGGGCGTTTAACATATGTTTCCGAGAATGGGATCGGCATCTATGTTTACTGATGTACATTTGTTTCATATTGCTTGGCTCTCATATTTGCGTAAAATAGTATTCCGAATATGTTTCAAAAAAATTAAATCTAAATTACAATTACAATCTTAGTATACAATACAAAATAGATTTTTTTAGATTGGGGCCTATTTTAAGGACTAACATCTCATTATCTAGTTCTGTCCCCACCCCCTCAAAATTTGGTAGTCAAATTTAATGTATTGAGGGAATATTTTATTTTTTCAACGGAAAAATAGAAAAAAGTTTTTATTTTAGAAAATTCTTTAAGAAAACGGATGATTTTGATTTATTTTATAAATTCATTATTTTTTATTTTCCATCCCCTTCATTATCAAAAGACCAATGTGACAAAAGACGAAAATAATATTAAATATTATGCCATCGTGAGTCCATTGTGTCCGTTTATATTTGTCCGATGTGTTTGTCTATATCGGATAACCAATGATCGTTACATTGTTCGGTTGCCATTTATCCGGGTAACGTTGGAGGAATGCCTCCGAGAAGAACAAGTTGTCAGTCGTCATCAGGAAGCCATGACGGTAAGGCGCGTATCCAAAAACGCCACCGTATGGGCTGCGAATCCGGCGACTGACGAGGGTTTGGTGGAAGGGCTGGGAATAGGACCCATGACCATCCGCTTGTAAACCAACTACACTACGGGACCACACGATCATGCTTTAATTCAAAACTTTTTAATTGAAATTATTGTATAACTATCAAATTTTTATATAAAAAAAAGATTCTGTTTTTTAATTAAGCATAGATACCAAAAAAAAACTGTGAAGGTCAATAATTTGGTCGGATCTTCAAAATCTAAAATATAACAAATTAATTAGATTTAAAAGAATTTTTTAGCTCGAAATTATTAAGCCAATCATTTTTATTAACTTTAATACTGCCATTTAGAAATTATAGTATAGTTTTAACAGGAAAAATCGTATTTTAAAAATTTCTGCTTTAAACAAATGCCTACCAAAGATTTATTGGCAATCTAATGTTGCACGAAGAAGAAGAAACAGAATAGATGATATTCTAATAAAAAAACAAGGGAAGCATAGGTAGAAAATTTTGAAACTCTTTTTAGAAATTCTACAACCAATTTAAATAAAAACGGTTAGCAGTACGGGGTCAGAAATTTCTTATATTGTATAATAATCACATCATTTCGATTTAAAATTTTATTTAGTGATATTGCACTTTATACACAGTATAAGAAATTTCCGATCCCGCACTGCTAATCGTTTTTAATTAAATTGCTTCTAAAACTTTTAAAAAGAGGTTCAAAATTTTCTTCGTATGCTTCTCCGTGCAATTTTTTGACGTAGAATACGTCCTTCGAAAAAACATAGGGGGGTCATCCTGCAGAATCAAATTTGAGACCGTCACGAAAAGTGGTCAGAAAGTATGGGCTTAAAAATACAACCTGTGCATTGTGCGTTTCAGCCTTCTTCCGATCTATTTTTAAGATGTTTGTGTCAATCGATCGACAAACTCTTTAAGATTTTGAACAACAATTTGAACAATTGAATAAAGATGCTAAACTATGGAAAAATAAATTTCGTCAGGCTTTGTTGGAATCTTGTTATACACAGTCAATTGCCTACAATTCGGCTATTAGTCATCTGGCGCGTGAATTGATAAATGTTGAAAATCAAATTCAGAAAATGGTTAAAGGCAAGAAACCTATAATTTATGTTCTAAGTCACTGTACTCTAATAGGGAAAATGACGGCTTTGGCAGGTTTTGTTCTATTATTGTCAGGGAGGTTTTCTATAGCTAATTATGCTGAAATTTGACCTAAACATTCTTTGCGTATCAAAGAATATTGTGGCCAAATTTCATAAAATTCGGTCAACAAAACCCCCCTACCAATAATAGAACAAAGCCTGCCAAAGCCGTCGTTTCCCCTACGTAATTCTACGTTAATTTTGCGGTCGTGTCTGCACTCTGAAAAATCTTCACGTCATATTTACCTGAAAACAAATATGGTTCTCATCCACCATACTTTTCATGTAAGAGTGACCTAAATGACATGTAACCTGAACAAAGTTTAGCTTTGTTAAGTTACGTGATTTATCCGGTGAATCTGACTGGATTTTCCAGTACTAATGACGTGAAGTTTGAAAGTAGTTACGTGTTTGATCAGGTGAACCTTACGTGAATTCTACGTACTGGTTACTTGAACTTTTAGTGAAAGCTCTCTTCGGAGACCTCTTCGCATGTTGATGTGTTAAAATGCATTTGATGCAGAACGATGTTTTTATCATTAGACAGGGAATTCTGTCATTCGGCCATTGTGCTTCGAAGTTATCGCAAAAACACTATTGAATCAAAGTTACTGACGAATATCGAATGAAATTTATCAGATTTGCTGAGAATTGATGAAACTAGTTTCTTTCTCGGAAATTGCTGCTATTTCCGCTGTAAATCATTCAAAAGGTAGTCCACCCTTGGAAGCTCAAATCTGGAATAACATTTTAAACTAACGCTATCGAAAAACTGTAATTCCTATCTTCATGTAGCTTCGTCTTCTTCCATATCACTACGAATCTTATAAATTTTATCCGACTTCCGTTGATATTTTTTTTAAATTCCCGCAACTGAAATATCGCTTACCTCTGCGAAGCCTAAATATGTTTAGGTTATGTGTCAAGTCAATCACTCGTGAAAAGTATGGTGGATGAGAACCATATTTGTTTTCAGGTAAATCTGATGTGAAGATTGTTTACAATGTTGTTTTTCCGCAAATACCGAAGCTGCAATCACACGAACATAATCTCACTTAAATTGTTTACGAGTACATACAAACATATTCACCATGATTTTTAGTTACGTGAATTTCAGGTGAACATTACTAACGTCACGTAACAATCGTCGTTTGTTCAAGACAGATCAGTTACGTGATTTTTCACGTGAATATGACGTGATGATTTTTTAGAGTGTGTGATACAATTTTTTTATTTATTTATCATAAGGCCGGAGTGGCCTGTGCTGCACATAAAAGACTTCTCCATTCAGCTCGGTTCAAGGCTGCACTTCGCCAACCACGCAGTCTGCGGAGGGTCCGCAAGTCGTCCTCCACCTGATCGATCCACCTTGCCCGCTGTGCACCTCGCCTTCTTGTTCCCGTCGGATCGTTGTCGAGAACCATTTTCACCGGATTACTGTCCGACATTCTGGCTACGTGCCCGGCCCACCGCAGTCTTCCGATTTTTGCGGTGTGAACGATGGATGGTTCTCCCAACAGCTGATGCAACTCGTGGTTCATTCGCCTCCTCCACGTACCGTCCGCCATCTGCACCCCACCATAGATGGTACGCAACACTTTCCTTTCGAAAACTCCCAGTGCGCGTTGGTCCTCCACGAGCATCGTCCAGGTCTCGTGTCCGTAGAGAACTACCGGTCTTATAAGCGTTTTTAGATAGTCAGTTTGGTACGGCGGCGAACTCTATTCGATCGGAGCGTCTTGCGGAGTCCAAAGTACGTACGATTTCCAGCCACTATGCGTCTCCGAATTTCTCTGCTGGTATCGTTATCGGCGGTCACCAGTGAGCCGAAGTACACGAATTCTTCAACCACCTCGATTTCGTCACCACCGATAGAAACTCGTGGTGGGTGGCTCACATTGACCTCTCTTGAGCCTCTTCCTATCATGTACTTCGTCTTCGACGTGTTGATGACTAGTCCAATCCATTTAGCTTCGCTTTTCAGTCTGATGTAGGCTTCCTCCATCCTCTCAAAGTTACGTGCCATGATATCAATGTCGTCGGCGAAGCCAAATAACTGGACGGACTTCGTGAAAATCGTACCACTCGTGTCAATCCCTGCCCTTCGTATTACTCCCTCCAAAGCGATGTTGAATAGCAGACACGAAAGACCATCATCTTGCCGTAACCCTCTACGGGTTTCGAAGGGACTCGAGAATGCCCTGAAACTCGAACTACGCACATCACCCGATCCATCGTCGCCTTGATCAACCGTATCAGTTTATCCGGAAATCCGTTTTCGTGCATTAGCTGCCATAGCTGGTCCCGATCGATTGTATCATATGCGGCTTTGAAGTCGATAAATAGATGATGTGTGGGCACGTTGTATTCGCGGCATTTCTGCAATACCTGACGTATGGCGAACACCTGGTCTGTGGTAGAGCGTTCACCCATAAATCCCGCCTGGTACTGCCCCACGAACTCTCTTGCAATTGGTGTTAGTCGACGGCATAAAATTTGGGAGAGTACCTTGTAGGCGGCGTTCAGCAATGTGATTGCGCGGTAGTTGCTACAATCCAGCTTATCGCCCTTTTTGTAGATGGGACACGACACCTTCCATCCACTCCTGCGGCAGAACCTCATCCTCCCAAACCTTGGTAATCACCCAGTGCAGCGCTCTAGCCAGTGCTTCACCACCGTGTTTAAACAGCTCTCCTGGTAGTTGGTCAACTCCAGGGGCTTTGTTGTTTTTCAGCCGGCCGATCTCCTCCTGGATTTCCTGGAGATTCGGAGCCGGAAGTCGCATGTCCTGCGCGCGTGCTCCTAGGTTCATTACCATACCGCCACCGTTGTCTGCCATATCGCCATTCAGGTGCTCTTCGTAGTGCTGCCGCCACCTTTGGATCACCTCACGCTCGTTCGTAAGAAGGTTCCCGTTTATGTCCTTACACATATCGGGCTGTGGCACGTGGCCCTTACGTGAACGGTTCAACTTCTCATAAAACTTTCGTGCGTTATTAGCGCGGTACAGTTCCTCCGTCTCTTCACGGTCTCGATCTTCCTGCTGGCGCTTTTTCCTCCGGAAAATCGAGTTTTGTCTGTTCCGCGCCCGTTTGTATCGTGCCTCGTTCGCCCTCGTGCGGTGTTGCAGCAATCTCGCCCATGCTGCATTCTTCTCCTCAACTAACTGCTCACATTCACCGTCATACCAGTCGTTTCTCTGATCCGGAGCCACCGTGCCTAGTGCAGCGGTTGCGGTGCTTCCAATGGCGGATCGAATATCCAGCCATCTTCAAGAGATGCTGCGCCTAGCTGCTCTTCCGTTGGGAGTGCCACTTCCAGCTGCTGCGCGTAGTCTTGGGCTAGTCTACCGTCTTGTAGCCGCCCAATGTTTAGCCGCGGCGGACGACTCCGACGCGTGTTGATCACCGTCGAGAGTTTTGAGCGCAGACATACTGCGACGAGGTAGTGGTCGGATTCAATATTCGCACTGCGGTAAGTGCGTACGTTCGTGATGTCGGAGAAGAATTTACCGTCGATTAGAACGTGGTCGATTTGGTTTTCCGTTACTTGATTAGGTGATTTCCATGTGGCCTTGTGGATATTCTTACGGGGGAAGAAAGTGCTTCGGACTACCATTCCGCGGGAGGCTGCAAAGTTTATGCATCGTTGGTCGTTGTCGTTCGAGCGTTCTACCTGAGCGTTCATGTCACCGATAACGATTTTGACGTCCCGCAGTGGGCATCCATCGTATGTCTGCTCCAGCTGCGCATAGAACGCTTCTTTCTCGTCGTCGGATCTCCCTTCGTGTGGGCAGTGCACGTTGATGATGCTATAGTTGAAGAAACGGCCTTTTATCCTCAGCTTGCACATCCTTGCGTTGATTGGCTGCCACCCAATCACGCGTTGGCGCATCTTTCCCAGCACTATGAAGCCGGTTCCCAGCTCGTTGGTGGTGCCACAGCTTTGGTAGAAGGTAGCCGCTCGATGCCCGCTTTTCCACACTTTCTGTCCTGTCCAACAGATTTCCTGCAGCGCTACGATACAACCTTCTACTTTTTTTTCGAATATCATCTTAATGAAAAGATATTTTAGTTACTAGATAAAGATTGTCGCTGTCGTCGCTGTCCGGAACATCTTTTGCTGGCGAGGATAGGGGAGCTAAATGTCAAAGAAGGAAAATCCATACGATTTGACAGTTAGGTACCACACATGTTTCGGACAGCAGAACAAAGGGAACCGAAGCGACAATCTTTATCTAGTAACTAAAATATCTTTTTCTTAATGCTTCTCCTTCTTCATGCAACGTTTGCTCGCCAATAAGCTTTGTGAGTCCGAATAGTTCACCATCTAGGAATCAATTAGATCATTTTATACCATTCTTTTGTTGTTATACAGAAAACTTCTAGCTCATAATAAACATCAAATGATGTTGTAATTATCAACATAATTTCGTGTAACAAGTTGTTTTTCACTACACGTTCCCGTGACGCCGGGTAGATACCTTCTCGTGGTGTGTTACTTTATATGATGCCCTAATATGGTACCATGGTCATATTGCTAGCTTCTGGCTGATCCAACGAATACCATCCTACATATCCAACTCCGTGGTAATTATGAGAGTATCGCAGTTACTGGCCTCTTGCTTCCATCCTCTCCCTCCTTACGGTAAAGACGGGCGTGGCCTGTAGCAGTAATTTTCATGATTTTGTTGTTTTTGCCTTTTCTTGCATTCTGATACCATTCTAGATAAGGATTTCAAAAACAAAACACCAGTTTACCATCTACAAATTATATCATAACAATGCTAATGCAACATGTAGCTCTATCCCCGGTTTAAAACTTCATTCTAAAGTAACTATTTGGTCACTTTTTCGTCATCGTTGGTCACTAAAGCCACTATTTTGAACGACAATCATCGCTACCAGCCCTGCTATCTAGATGGGCTTTGTTTTCATAAGTGATATCCAATGAGCAGCTCGAAGTTGTTACCGTACTGCTCGTTCTTTTTTGTGTGCTATGATAAATGATAGTTGACTTGTGACTTCTTTTTGGCTGTAACTTTTTTTTCTTTTAACATTTTTATCGCAACTGCCACCAAAAGAAGAGGAATTTATTGAAGTTTTAGTAGTTTTATGTTTTTCAGGATTGGCCACTCGGTTCCGGAGCCATAGCCATTTCTCAGAACGCATACTTCGGAAATGATTATTCTAGAACCTGTCGGAACCTGTAACGGGGTCACTTAACGGAATATCATCATGCGACATATCAGACTTCATAATTTAAAAAGTTATGGCAATACATGGTAGTTTTGTATTACCTGGACCGTAGTTGAACCGATTGGACCCCGTAAACGGATTTACCGAGTACCGGCTCAAAGGTCAGTATTGGGAAATAAGAAAAACTTATCATGTGGCACATCAAATATCATGATTTCGAAAGATATGGCATTCTATGGTAGTTTTGTACATCCTGGGTCGTAGTTGAACCGATTAGAACCGGTAAATAAATTTACCGAGTATCGGTTCAAAGTACTTCTTGGACCGTATTTGAACCGATTGGAACCGGTAGACTGATTTGCTATTTTAAGGTGTTTTTATGAGATACTAGCTTTATGTACCCGGCCTTGCTCGGAATTGCAAGTTTGGTTTTCAGTTTTTTTTTTCACAATTAGAAAAGGATAAAACCAATTGGTCAACAGGGTAATTGTGTTAACTTATTTATATTTCAACATTTGATCAATGGAAACATTGATTGATCTTGAAGAAGGGATCGTTGGTTTGAATAGCCTTATTCCGGGAAAACGTCAATTGCTAAAGAAGGAAAAACATCTACCGATGCTTTATTCATTCATTATTTATATTTTTAAAGAAGAGATCACTCCTACCATTGCCTTATTCCGGGCAAATGCCTACTTTTACAGGAGCCATTTCATCCACCATCCAGAAGGAAACACATTAATCATTCACCTGTCATAAGACGAGTTTATACAATCCCATTGAATTCCACCACTTAATTGTATCTTGACAGATACGTATTTCGACCTCAAAAGTAAGGCCGTCTTCAGTGTCTCGTACTTGACTCGACTTACGACTTACGACGTACGAGACACTGAAGACGGCCTTACTTTTGAGGTCGAAATACGTATCTGTCAAGATACAATTAAGTGGTGGAATTCAATGGGATTGTATAAACTCGTCTTATGACGGGTGAAAACATTCCATTAAAAAGCTCAAAATAATTTTCTTATCATTAATCATTGTTTTTCATTGGGCAAACCATGATTTCGATGAAGAGTAACAATTACCATTTCTTTATACCCAGCAAATGCATGCTTTCTTCATGTCGAATGACCTCAGGCCAAATAGTGTTATTTTAATGGCCTGATTCATTCAGGGATATTTCATTTTCAGGGAAATGTCATATTCTGGGATCGTGTATCGGTAAGAATCATTTTTGGGAAATATCATTTTCGTCAGAATACGTGTTTTCAAATTTGGTTTGAATTGACCCATGCGATGAAAAGGTATACTAAACTGTTCCTTTCATAAATATGCTCTCTCTCTCATTTAGCTTTGACACTCCTACCCTGTCTGATATAGTCTTCCTTAAACAGAGAATATGGGTTCCAAATTTGGTGGACATCGGTAAATGGGCTCAAAAGTTATGCTGAATTGATCGATAACTAAACAATACCCCTTGATCAATAACTAAACAATACTTCTCCCTCCCACACCCTCCTCCTTTTCCAAAGAGCATCCCCAACCCCCCTATCTTCGTCTCCTTAATATAAAGAATTTGTGTTTCAAATTTTGTTGAAATCAGCCAAGGGGTTCGGAAGTTAAACTGAGTTGATCGATAACTAAGCAATACACCTCCCCCCATACCCTCCCCCTTTTTCAAAGAGCATCCATAACCACCCTATCGTCGTCTCCTTAAGATAAAGAATTTGGGTTCCAAATTTGGTTGAAATCTGCCAAGGGGTTCGGAAGTTAAACTGAGTAGATCTTTAACTAAGCAATACCCCTCCCCTTTTTCAAAGAGCATCCCTAACCCTCCTATCGTCGTCTCCTTAAGATAAAGAATTTGTGTTCCAAATTTGGTTGAAATCTGCCAAGGGGTTCGGAAGTTAAACTAAGTTGATCTTTAACTATGCAATACCCCTCCCCCCACACCCTCCCACTTTTCCAAAGAGCATCCCTAACCCTTCTATCATCGTCTCCTTAAGATAAAGAATTTGTGTTCCAAATTTGGTTGAAATCTGCCAAGGGGTTCGGAAGTCAAACTATGTTAATCGATAACTATGCAATACCCATCCCCCCACACCCTCCCACTTTTCCAAAGAGCATCCCTAACCCCCCCTATCGTCGTCTCCTTAAGATGAAGAATGTGTGTTCCAAATTTGGTTGAAATCGGTCAATGGGTTCAGAAGTTATGCTGGAACATACATACAAACATACATACAAACATACAAACATTAAGTTTTATATATATATAAGAAGAAGAAGATTGCGAAGAAAGGTTCGACTGGCGGTAGGACTTGAACCCATACTAGTCCAATAAGTACACGGACGTATTACCAATTATACAACAGCTGCCCTTGCGAGAAGCTGTTCCATAACTAGGTAATAACGATGGATCAGTCAATTCCTCGTATCCATCGAATCTGTTTTGACACAACATTTCACACCTTTTCTCTCTATTCTTTTCCACACACACATATCAGAGTTGATTTTTTTTTAATTTCCCTTTTATTAACGTGGCTTTGTGCGAAGTTCACTTTGTTGATTTTTTCAGGATTTGCCCGGTTTTACCTAAATAATCTCTTGAATTTCTCCAAAAAAAATTTGATGTACTTCGGTGAAGTAATAGTCTGAACTACGGCTTAAAACTGTCATAGATTTCACCAGGATTTTTTTCTGTGTTGAATTCTCCAAAGTATTCTATAAAAACTTTCGATTTTTTTTTTCAAAATTTTCACTTAGATTTTATTGCAGATTCTACTACATTTTTTTTTTTCGATTTACGACAGGAACTTTTTTGGAAACTATAAATGATTATTTTTAATTTTCACGGAAAATTATGTTATATTATAAAAAAGCATTTTGGATTATCCAAGAAAAAGTTCACGGAATTTCCAAATGACATTCTTTGGAACTTGTAAGGGGAATTTTGCGAAATTTCCACGAGAAACCCTTCAGAATTTCCACTGGAGGTTTTCTGGAAAGTCCCCGGGATATTTTTCGGAATTTTCTCGAGGAATTCTTTCAATCTTCAGAATTTCTAAATAAATTATTAAAAACTTCCACGAGAAATTATTTGAATATCCCACCAAAAACTCTTTGAAATTCCCAAAAAAAAAAATAAACAATTTTTGTGAGAAAGCATTTGTAATTTTCATAAAAATTTTTTTGAAATTTTTGCGCGAAATTTGCCATAATTTCAACTGAGAATTGTCCATAATTTCCACCGAAAATTATTCGGAAAATTCTTTATAATGTAATGTCCATAGGATTTTGTTTTGAATTGCTCCAAATTTACAAAAGAAAATGAAAAATATCGTAGTAAACCATTTCAAAATCCCACGTGAAATGTTTCGGAATGTCCGTTTAAACTTAAAATTACCTCGGGAATAATTCTATATTTTCACGGAAAATTAATCGGAATTTTAACGGGAAAACTTTTGGAATTTAGATGAAAATTCTTGGGATTTCAATGGATGACTATTCAGCGGGATATTATATGGAATTTTTAAGGCGACGGCGGCGCACACCTTTAGTAGGAATCGAATTCAACAGAAATTAAATTGATTGGCTTTGAGATTTGGTTTCAGGAGCTATGGACAGAGGATTAAATTTGATTTCGTTTTAAATTGATTTTTGTTTTGTTGGATTTTGTTCAGTTTGATTTTGTTATGTTTAAAATTGGATAGTTATGTTTCCATATTGAAATGATTTTGAACAGCTGAATTGCTCAAAACGTGGTTGATTTCCATATTTTTCCAATCACATAATATGATATTTATCAATATGATGTAAAAATTGGAAAAGTCTACGTAGACTTCAAGGGGGGTGGGGAAAGATTTCGGAAAAGTCTACCAAAGGCTACTAGGGGAGAAGGAGGTTTGAAAATGTAAAATTTCGGTCTACGTGGTTTGTGGACAGCCTCACCGGTTTAAAGGTCAGTCTTGGGAAATGAGTAAAGTAAAACCCTTCATGCGGCACATCAAATTTTATGATTTCAGTCGTTATGACATTCTATGATAATTTTGTACTTCCTGGACCATATTTGAACCGATTGATACCGCTGAACAGATTTATCAAGTACCGCTTCAAGGTTCAATAATTTTGAAATCATACATATGTCTGAATAATTGAATCAAATTTAATCATACATAGGTATGTCTGAGTAAAAAGTAGTAAAACTCATAGCTTGTAGTATCTACTCAAAAGTAAAATCCACAGAGTAAGCTACCAAGAGAAAAAATGCCATTTGATACCAATGACTTAGAAAGAGTTAGTACATCAATCACTAGTGCGGTTTGCCAAATGCTACATGTATGAGATTATAACATACCGTGGACCCCCGATAATTTAAACGGTACCTCATTCAAAATAACGGGGTTCATTTTTAATTTGAACTTCTGGCTACTCTATGAGCATCAGAAAAACTAGTTTCTGGCTGCTCTCTTTGCTGGTTTGTTTTGATTCTGCGATCCATTTCACGATGTTCCATTTTTCTTTTCTCGATTCCACGTGCTAAATGACGTTTGAACCATTTTTAATTTGAACGATGTTCAAACCAACGGGTTTCAAATTAAAAAGTGTTCAGATTAAAAACGCTCATATTACCGGGGGTCCACGGTATTACATTTACACTAGTTTTTGTCTTATATTTATTGTTATCCTATCCAGGGTTTGAGTACAAAGGAGAATGAGCAAATCTCGCTTAACTTTTCAAAAGGACCTAAGTAACATTTTTTTCATGAATTAATTTGAATACTGCAATACAAGGATGTTATCGATCATTTAGTAATTCGCGTTCGATCATTCCAAAAGCTGAATTTCGGAATGTGTTGTATGGTGGACTTTTAGTGCGAAGGTTTTTCTACAACTCTGCCTAATGGTTCGTTGTTTGAATACCACTAGTAATGGAGTTATAGCTAAAGTTTCAGTAACTTAGACTAAATGATTACAAATCAATAGCTTTCATGTTTTTCTGTTGAATGCGCCATTCAAATTAATTCATGAAAAAAAATGTTACTCAGGTCCTTTTGAAAAGTTAAGCACAGAGAAACAGACGTCTCACTTAGAACAAAATGCAATCAAAATCATCGTCACGAAAACATTACCGCTCAATGCTAAAAGCACTCTAGGTGGACAAGCGGCAACCAGGTGGCGGTAGTGAGCAAACGTCAAACACAAGCAAAACCGATTGAAGCGCCATCGGTGGCCGATCGACCACCTACAAAAAATTGAATCCACCGTTAAAAAGATGAACGATGATACATGTGTAGAGTGAGACGTCTGTTTCTCTGTGAGTTAAGCGAGAAATCTCTCACTTATCATGTCTGTATACACTCTCGATAGGTAGCATACCGTGAGAGACGTTTTTCGGTAGCTGTTACGATAATGAACGGATTCGGGGGGCACAACCCATGATTATTTTCTTTCAATAAGCCCCAATTGCGGGGGGCACCGGTTCTGATGATGCATTTCAACTTGTTTTACACAGCTGTGCGAAAAAAATATGATCCCCAACATGAAAATGAGCGAGAACAAAGGGTTTTTTAAACCCCATCGGTGGGGCCGCCTATCCGAATCATTTTTTTTTTCAACTTGTATTAAGTGCGATTTTTTTTTGTTTTTATGGCTTGTTATGATTCGAAGAGGTTTCTGCCTCTCTTTTATCGTTGTTCGTTATCTTTCGTGAGCGACTTCTGCAAACCCAGATCCTATCCGTTCCGTATACCATTTGGCAGATTGCACTATGTCACCGAAGGCGGTATGGGGCATTGCGACCTACCCGTCCTTAGGTGGTTCAGGCTGGGCTAAAGGGTTTAGTCCAGAGGCATATACTGAATGTCTAAAGGTAGACGTATTGTCTAGTGTTAAGACATCGCAGATTAGCCGAGGCCCGGGAATACGTTGATAATAACAGAAATGATAACTTTGTTGTACGAGAAATGCAAAAACATGTTATAGTGCGTTGGTGCTATTTTAGGTTCGCTCAGTATAGGGTAACCGTACCCTTAGTGGAGGTAGCACCAATAGTGGAGGTAGTGGGGTTTTAATGAGATTTATCATACTTATACACTTTACGATGGTTTCTGTTGATGCGTCGTGCTTCAAATATCCTGTTAAATTCAACTTATCTTAAGATTTCACTTGAAAAACAATGATTTTCCTTAACAAAATTGACTCCCTTGCACATATAGTGGTGCAACTGTACCAATAGTAACGAGTCTCATAAGAATCCAATGGATAGGAAAGAAACAGTGTATATTTTGGAACATAATTACCTACCTTGACACAAAAATTCATACAAATGAAGATAATATTCATCTGTGTATCATAACACATTTGGAGCACTTCAGTGCGCCTCTAACGATTCACAGTTGATCTGCTGTTTTGCAGACTGAGCCCCTGATCGGGGGCTACCCCAAATGGCATAATTCCATTTGGCATAATGCCGTTTGGCATAAGTCCGTTTGGCATAATGCCATTTGGCATAACGATTTGAATAGCTAGGGGCCATTTGGCATAAAGACCATTTGGCATAACGACCATTTGGCATAATGACCATTTGGCATAAAAATTAAAAGAATTATCAAAACTCTTGGAAGAAGCTCAATTTACATCTGTATTATTGCCTTTTTCTGGGCATATGCATATTTTAAGGTGATTATACAATGAAGCCCGTGGTGAATTTCAAATTCACCACACGTTTATCTACATATATTTCCAAAAGCCCAAATCTGGCGTAATAGTTTTCGTACAGTGCCGAAACTCAAATTATGATTGTTCAGCATAACTAAGCAAACGATCTACCATTATTTCAGCCCCATACGCGTTATGGTTCTTTCATCTCAATATTGGAAAAGCACATGGTTTACAAAATGGCCGATTTCTGGCTTTATTCTATAATCACCTTTAGGAGTGATTTACTTTTTCTCCTAACGGGTGCCAACCAAAAAATGAGATTAAAAAATGGCTCGGGATAAAAATACAAAGAAGTACAGTTTAATCTGATATGTTATACAAAGAGTTGTCCTTAGTCTTCAAACTTAGACTAATTAATTGGCATATGTTCCGTGGTTCGCCGTGCTGCTTATGATCCAGCTTATGAGTTGCTTCTTGGCTTTGGCATTACAATCACCTTTGTATACAATAGAACTGAGTAGATCAAATAATGCTTTGGCAGTTTTCACAACATTTTCACGTTTAAAATGTTCCACCGTGTAATTTTCCCATGATCTTTGTTTCTACAATATTTTTTGTTTCTACGGCATGTTGTGAGCAGTGTTGGAGTGAAAGTGTGTGTGTGACAATTCTTAAAGTCATATTTCTTTTGCCTTATTTCGGGTAAATGCGTACTTTTAAAGAAGGAGTCATTTACTCTTTTGCTTCATCCCGAGCAAATGCGTACTTTAAAAGAAGGAGTCATCTACTCTTTTGCTTCATTCCGGGCAAATGCGTATTTTGAAAGAAGGAGTCATCTTCTTTTTTGCTTCATCCCGGGGAAATGCATACTTTCAAAGAAGGAGTCATCTACTCTTTTGCCTTATTCCGAGCAAAAGCGTACTTTAAAAAAAAATGGGTCATCTACTCATTTGCCTAATTTCGGGCAAATGGGTACTTTTAAAGAAGGAGTCATCTTCTTTTTTGCTTAATCCCGGGCAAATGCATACTTTTAAAGAAGAGTCATCTACTCTTTTACATTATTCCGGTCAAACGCGTACTTTTAAAGAAGGAGTTATCTTCTCTTTTGCTTCATCCCGGGTAAATGCATACTCGCAAATCGTAAACAATGCATTTTCCTGCAAATTTCTCAACAACTAGGACCGCTCCCAGCTAAAAATCACTTGGAACTGGTGGCGCTCCGCGCCTTCTATCAAACAGAAGTGGAAAATATCGCCAAAAGTGTTTAATCTTCCTGAAATCAGCAGAAGAAGTCAATGTTTACGCGACTTTCGCCCTTATGAAACATCAATGTCGATATATTCCTACGATTAACCTTTTTTGTGCCGAGTGGTAATTTTGCTAAACGGCCCGTTGTATTTAATTCATTTTTCAAGGATTATGCCAAATGGTCATTATGCCAAACGGTCGTTATGCCAAATGTCCTCGAGGTACCCAACAAATTATGCCAAATGGTCGTTATGCCAAATGGCCTTTAGACATTTAAATCGTTATGCCAAATGGCATTATGCCAAACGGCATTATGCGAAATGGCATTATGCCATATGGGCTTCCCCCCCCCTGATCGTATGTCCCGGCAGGTATAGGGTATAGCTCTTTACATGGAAGATCCGCTAGGGCTAATTAGCACTCTCCAAGGTGTCGGGAAATTAATCAATTTCTCGTCAACTGGAAGTAGCGAAGCCAACGCGTAACCATAGGAAGGATAGGATAGGTTGTAATATAGATTGAAATTGAAGTCTACTTTGTATCTTAGAGACATTCAATTTTCAGAATGTTTTCAATTGGGAGTGGAGAGTTATTTAGACTTATCAGGATTTACATCAGGTTAAAAAATTAGATTGATCATAAAATGAAATAATAATATTGAACATTTTAGCACAGACAAACAGACATAACACATTGAACATTCACTCATGAAATTCATCGTCGTAAACACCCTAACGACATCTGTTGCTTTCAGTAAGTTGGGCAAACCACGAACCAGATGGCGGTAGTGAACAAACGTCAAACTCGAGCAAATCCGATACGCGCGCTACGAGTGATCGGTTGGCCAACTAATGATAATTTAAATTGACCAGTAAATCAGTGAACGATGAGGATTTCACAAGTGTTATGTCAGTTTGTCTGTGATTTTAGATTCAGTTATTAAACAGATTTTTTTTTTGTTTGAGAAATTGTTTAGAGTAGCCAAGGTAGAAGTTTACTGTACTATTGGATATAAAAATATTAAATTAAAAATCTGAGATAGAAGAGAGACAGAAGAAAAAAGTAGATTGAGATATAAAAGAGAAAAAGAGATTGATAAAAGAAGAAAGCAGATATTGATAGATAGAGGATATAGGATTTGTAAGGCAATACTCAACAATTATTTTGTAGTTTTATACATACTGTATCTAACAATGACTAAAACACTAATAAGACAAAGTTATATAAGACCTTTATGTTGAAACATAACAGACAGGTAACCGACAACAACACAATGACAATAACAGATCAAAAATATAGAATACAAGTAGTGTTTTACATTAATTATACAACTCACAATAATAGAAATGACTCAATAAATAATCAACGCCTAACGTACATACAAACAATACTGACAGAGGGTCTCGTAGCGTAGTTGGCTACACGTTCGCCTTCCAAACGAATGATCATGGGTTCCACCTCCACCAAAGCCCTCGTCAGTCGCCGGATGCGCAGCCTATGCGGTGGCGTACTGGGGTGCACGCCTCACCGTCACGGCTGCCTGATGACGACCGACAACTTGTTCTTCTCGGAGGCATTCCTCCAAACGTTACCCGGATAAATGGCAACCGGACAATGCAACGATCATTGGATACACGACATGGACAAAACGAGCACAATGGACTCACAACGAGATGGACCAGCAACGACAACAAGAATGAATAATGGAAAAATCTAAAAATAGATTCTGTGTGGATTCTGGCAGCAGAATACCACAGTAGATCTCGGCACAGTAGCGGTTAAGTAACACAGAGTGCCTACCAAATAAATAAAGGAATAAAAAAAATAAAAAAAAACAGATTAATCCACCTAGCGGTGATGGTGCCTTTCTCGTGCATTATGAAAATAGTATTTTGGCCATTACTCTTAAGCCCATAGTCCGATTTGGCCAATGTTCAATAGGAAACAATGGAAGAGTATCCTGCGTCGAATGCAACTTGTTGCGAGTAAATCGGTAAAACACATACACACAGACATCACATCAATTCGTCGAGCTGAGTCGATCGGTATATAACACTATGGGTCTCCGGGCCTTCTATAAAAAGTTTGTTTTTGGAGCGATCATATAGCCTTTACGTATACTTAGTATACGAGAAAGGCAAAAAAAACAATACTGACATATTCAAATTTACATTTTGACTAGACTTTGTCCTATGTGACTGCCTTGACTGACAAAACCACATTCCTGAAAGTTTTCGAGAGGATTATGTTAGCTGATTCCCACAGTACGGTGTTCATTTGGTCAAATTAGACTAGTTCTTCCGGCATAATCACTTGTCTATTCTCAAAAACCCACCCCGATCATAGCAATCCAAAGGGGCCAAAAAAAATTGCGATACATCACTTTTTTTTGTAGAATTTGCCATTTTTCGATTATGTTCATTTTCATTGTAATCTTAGAGGATGTTGCTAACTTCGGAAACGATTTGGCGCGAAATGCGTCTTGTAAAAAAAACATCTCAGATTTCGTAGATTTGATATTTTTCCCTAATTCGGATTTCTTCATCACATGAATTGTATTTAAAAAAAAGCATTACGTTGCTTTACTACCTATTTAATTATTGCTGCAAGAAACGTAGCTACTGGTTAATAAATAATCAATCAATCAATCCTTGTGGAGATGATTTAGTTCACTTGTCAATAAATACGGCATCAAACCGCAATCCTCAGACAGTGTCTAACAGAACAAGAAAACATTAAAGGTAAACATTAGAACATAATAATTTATTCATTTTCTCGGTGTATAACTTGTCGCAGTTATGGTTTACCAGCATTGTTATTTTTTTTACTTTCATTTTCAGCTCAAACTTTACAATACTGTTATTGATGATGTTATTGCCGGCGTGCGAGATGCATTTCTCGACGAGGGAGTTGACGAACAAGTGCTGCAAGAGATGAAGCAAGTGTGGACGGCGAAGTTGATGGCAAGCAAGGCCGTCGAAACTACCCCCGACCCCTCAGATCAACCGCCTTCAATTCTAGCGAACAGTACAAAGGTATATCTAATTTTAGTATCCATCAAATTAAAGATACTATAAACAAAGACGCGAAATCTGCTGATGCTGAATACACTCAAATTGGTCTAAAGAATTTATGTGATCTGAAACTATTGAATTTGTATTATCAATTCAGTGCAAAACCGTAACCGTAATCAATTCAGTGCAAATTATAGCAACTAACGAAGTTGGATTTTTCTCACAATCCATACATTAAACCTAACTTCGGAAGTAGTGCGCTGTTTTCATTTGGTGATGTGCTATACAGCGCACTACTTCCGAAATTAGGTTTAACTTATGGATTGTGAGAAAAATCCAATTTCGATAGCGGCTATAATTCGATTTTCTACTGAATTTATAATATCGCGTTCACTAACGCAAATCAGGTTGCAAATTCGAAATAGGTACACAAGTTTTGTTCATTTACAACTATTAGTTTTTTTTTATCTTTATTAATGTGTTTTTTAATTCTAGGATTAGGTTCAACACAGTCCATTAGTTGGAGTTTATTAGCTAAAAATGATAAATCAAATTAAAATAATAATTAAAACGTGTTTATTTGGCTAAAATAAAATAGCCCTTATCAAATGTTACCCGCGATTTTTTGGAATGTTACTGACAGTAAATTTGGAATTCCAATCGGCACATTTCCTGTTTGTTCATAGTATCTTTATATCAAATTATAATAAAAAAGTCATCCATAAACCATGATTTGATTTTTTTCAAATTGACGTGCAAATTGTTCTCATCATTCAAATTAATTTTAATTATTTTTATTACGATTGATAATATATGCAGGACTAGAAAAATTATCCTCATCTTGAATGCAATCATGTTTTTTTTTAATTTGCATGAAGTTTGGGTATTGACCTGCATCTTACATATTACTTAAACTAGAAGTACGTTTTATGGATGATCTTTTTTAATGAATTTTATTATTGTATATAAATAAGTGATATGATAATTCATCAATAGTGTATGTAAACAGAAATAGTCTTGTTGATTAACATAATTCTATGATGGTCCTTTGCGATTTCTCGCTGATCTTTTCAGAAGGACCTAAGTAACATTTTTAGCATGAATTAATATGAGTACTGTAATCAAAAGCTTTCATGTTTTTGTGTTGATTGCGCTATTCAAATTAATTCATGAAAAAATGTTACTTAGGTCCGTTTGAAAAGTTAAGCGAGATTTGTTTAGATTTAGATGCTATGCACCCACCTAATCACATTTTAATGATTAATAACTGGTATAATTTTCTCGTTATCGGTACCTGCACCATATCCATTGACAATTATGTAGTCCGTTTCCGGTTCTAAGGTATGTAATTATTTTAAGACAAAACAATTCCACAACATATTCTTTAATTATATTATGTATACCTAATAGTATGTATGTACAAATCATCCGTCTTAAGTTATAATGACAACAGTTAGACGACAGTTTGTTAGAGACCCATCATGATAGTAGACACCAATTTTGAAAGCATTTAATGACAAAATCCAACTGAGTTTTTTTTTAATTCACAATTCTAGACCAACATTTGAGAAGGGCGTAACTGACCAAATATATTCCTTCTGATTCTTTGTCCTCCTCATATAGCTATAAAACTTCGAAATCAATTTTTTTTATGACGAATGTCTTAGAAATGCATGAAACGTCGAGATCTCGTGCCATTTTGAAAAAAAAAATAGAAAAAAATTACTGGGACTTATATTTTGGGATTTTTTTTTTATGCTGGATGTCATAGAAATGCATAAAACGTCGAGATCAAGAGTTATCCCGAAAATGTTTTTTTTTGTTTTTCAAAAAAATGGATTTTTTTTCTACTTAAATTTGTTTTCAAATTGAACAATTTTTTTGAAAGACATTTGGCATAAACAAAAATTCGATTTCGAAAAAATGTCCCAAAAAGTCAATTATTTTCATTTTTTTTTAAGATGACACATTTCTTTTTGTCTACATAAGCGAGACTTTCTTCAGCTCAAGGCTGTCCAAAACCAGATATCAACGTTCCATGCATTTTAAGACATTTGGCATAAAAAAAAACTCGATTTCGAAAATTTTTCAAAGTCTCAAATTTTTGAAGTCTTAAAAAGTCATTTATTTTTCGCTTCTCGTGCGCGATAGTCGTGTTTTCGGATAGCTCGCATACGTTTTTACGGTAAATAGCATTTTTTGTGGATCCTGTCGCGAAACAATTTTGCGTCGTCGCAAAATGTCATCGAACAGGCGAAACACACTGGTCGTCGATTTCGGTGTTCTTCCGAAACGACCTACGCTAGAGCAAGTGAAAGAAGTCATCGAGGTTGATCTTAAGCTCAAGATGGTGGATGTCAGAAATATTCAACTGCACAACTTGAGAAACTGTGTACTCATCGAGCTGAACGAAGCAGGCTTGGCACTACGGCTGCAAAAGAGCATCATCTCCTACACACATTCCGATGCCAGGGTGTGAAATATTCCATCCCTGTGTATGTAGATGGCCCCACCACCACCGTAAGGCTTTATGACCTGTCACCATGTAGGTCTAACACAACCATCATCCAGCATATGGAGCAATATGGAAAAGTGATCTCCATTCAAAACGAAGTATGGAAGAACTTCTTCCCTGGGATACCAAACGGTGTCAGAGTGATACGAATGAGGATGGAGGTACAAATACCATCGCGTATAGTAATAGAAAACGAATCTACACTCGTAACTTTCCGAGGCCAAAGTAAACAAGTGACACCGAGCGAAGGATCTGAGACTCAGCAAGAAAAACGAACAGTTTCAAACACCGCCGAACGACAGAGCAAAGACGTGGACGAAAATTGCAACGATACAGCTGAAGCTACCCCGCATGCGGCAGATCTCAACTCAAGCGACAACGAATCTAATGATGATGATGATGATGACGCACACATCGACCCACAGCCCGGAACCACAGCAAAGAGGCGGTTGTCGACTGGGACAAATGAATCGAATTCGAATGAGGCTAGATGCGAACAAGATCGGAAGAGATCGTGTGGCAATGACTGCTGCCTGGACGAACTGCAGCACACCGAAGAGAATCTTCCCGATCCAGGATGGAAAGTGTACAACACTAGGTCGAAGAAAAAATGAAATGTATTGTTCGAAAATTATATCGGGAAGGGGGGAATTTTTTTGATTCGACATGAATGCACTCCAGCAGTGTGAAATGTCGTTAATAAAAACAAACAAACAAACAAACCAGATCATGCATTCTAAGACATTTGGCATCCAAAGTTTTCGTTTTTAGTTTTTCATTGGCACCCTAAGCTATATAATATATGTAGACGAAGAATCAGAAGGAATAAATTTTGGCTGTTACGCCATATTCAAATTTTGGCTATTACGCCATATAGATGATTGTGTTTCTATCTAAATGTCAACGAATTGAGTTTTATCGAAAAAAGGCAGAAACAGCTAATCATAGTCCTTTTCTTTTGTAGCTAGGGCAATCACTTGTTGCGAGCGTATATTTACAAGAAAGGACAAACATGTTGTGTCAACGGCAATAGTTCAGTTTTCATTCGCTGAGAAGAGTTTTCTGACCCTAGACTAAGTCGCATTTTAAAGAAATTGCTTCAGTTGCTGACCAATCTTTATTCGGTTGGATGCCAGCCGTTGAATAATAAATGTTGGTGACGAGAGTAGGATTGCTAACAAAAACCTCCAGTGTGTTATACATGTAGGGTTTGATTATATAATATACTAATAAAAATCCACATATGTTATTGCCAAAAATCTAAAGAAATTTACAAATAAATTTTATGTGTACGTTAATAACCACCCGCTATAGGAGAGTCCACATGAAGGTTTCTAGTTAATAACGGTTGTGTGTTTCCACATATATGCTATGCGAATTCACATAGCCGTATTGTGGGAAATGCTATAGTCAAAATGTATGTGTGCCACACATAATGAATATGTTTGAATTTTTCTCAGTGTATTTAGGGCCAATTTCTTCACCTCCGCTTAATTCTTAAGTGGTGCTTTCCCATACGCTTAAATATGGTTTAGAAACTAAGCGGGGGTACCCTTAGTGGAATAAGGCTTGATTAACTTTTTTCCAATGATATTTTCACTAGGAAAGATTCCTCTTTGAGAGAAATGCAAGAACAAAAGTTATGTGTAGTGTAGTGTAGCTAATATTAGGGGAAAAGGAAAAAAAGTTTCTGATTGTAAATCAATAGTAGACTGGCCCAGCTTAGTAAGGGAAGAAAAAATGTTAACTTTTTCATTTGAAAATATGTCATTGAACGAATGCTATCTATTGAAATCATCCTTCTTGTACATTGTTCAAAAAATCATACAGCTTTTAAGTCTTGTGTACGAGGAAACTCGAATACTGAACGGATCCCAGTTTTTACCTTATACCGGGCAAATGCGTGCAGTTCAAGAAGGCAGAACGCAATTTTAGCTTAATACCTAATATAAAGAAGGCCAATCCAAAAAAAATCAATGTAGCGGGAAAATGGGGGCTACCCCATTTGATATAAAGTCATTTGGCATAAAATCGTTTGACATAAAGGTCATTTGGCAATGAAAATGATCTCATTTTCTATAATCATATTCTTTACGCAACTTCAAGCTGGACTTCAACATAGTTTTCTTGATATTGACAATAAAGAAGGCGCATGCATTATCAACTCTTTTGCATTGTCCTGAGCAATCGCGTAATATAAAAGAAAAAATGATATCCCCTTTCGCATTGCACCGAGCAAACGCGTGCTGAGCAATCGCGTAAATTAAAAGAAGGAATGATCTCCTCCCTTTTTGCATTGCACCTAGCAAATGCGAGCTTTATTAAAAGAAGGCAGCATCAATTATTTTGCATTATCGCAAACAATCGCGTAATTTTAAGTAAGGAATGATCTTCTTTTTTGCATTGCTCCGAATAAACGCGTGCTTTAAAAAAAGGCATCATCAATTCTTTTGCATTATCCCGAGCTATTGCGTAATTCAAAAGAAGGAATAGTCTCCCCTTTCGCATTGCATCAACCCATTGCGTGCTCGGAAAAATACGTTCTGAGGAATGGTCTCCGACGGCAAACGACTATTATGACAAATTATTTTATGCCAAACGGCTTTATGTCAAACGGCGTACCCCCGGGTAAATGCGTGCAATAAAGAACGCAGAACCCAGTTTTTGTCTTGTATCGAGAAAGCGCGTGTATGTAAAGAAGGCCAATCCAAATATTTGCAATACACGTGGGCTTCGTAGCCATGCGGTTAGCGACATCAATCGTCTAGCTAGACGCATGTGCTGTGGAGTATGGGTTCGATTCCCGCTTCGGTAAAGATAAAACTTTTCGTAAAGCGAAAAGTTCTCCACTGATCCACTGGGTGTTGTGTGAATACTCCTGTATGTTGTCTCATGCTAGGATATAAAGTGTTCAGTCTGTGCGACCTCTGATCGAAGACGGTGATTCTGTCTTTTCTGTTTTTCCAAATGCCTTCATTTAAAAACACAGAATTTTTAGAAAACGACCCGTTTCGTCGTTTGCCTTATACAGTAGCCGTTCGATAACTGCAAAATGTTTACTTTTCAGTTAACGAATGCCGTTCGATAACTGCAACGCATTCTAGATGTCAAACGGTTGTCAATCGACGTCAGATGCAATAAAAGTGCATCTAAATGTGCAGCGCAATGCAGCTGTCATTGAGTCTGACATCAGTTTGAAGTTTAGCGGTCCGATAACTGCAAAACTGTTGCAACTATCGAATTGCAGTTAAAAAGCATTGCAGTAAAATGACTTGCAGTTATCGAACGTCTACTGTACCGAAGTAACGCGTGCATTAGGTGGCTCAAAAAACACTTTTTCAAATTTTTTGATGGGCCGTCCTCTTATTCGGTTCTATTTGATGCCCTGATTTGATGCCGTTGGAAGTTTATATGGTAAAATGTATGCTGAAACATCCAAAACCAGTGATTTGCAGTTGGACGGCACAATTTACGATCAAGAACCATGAAAACTCATTCAGTTCTTGTAGAATTAAATAAAGAATGTTATGCTGAAAACCATGAGAAGATTAGAGTTTATTGCGCAAAGATATTAGCATTTTACTGGAGTGCTGTTAGGGGTGAATTTATTTCTTTTCAAAGGTAAAAGAAACGAAATTTGCTCAAACCCCACTTCAGAGAAATGCTTATAACTTAACCGGGCAAACTCTAATCTTCTCGCATAATCTTTCTGTAATAAATTCTTCAAGATCTGAATGAGTATCATATAGTTCTTCATCGTAAGTTGTGCCGTCCAACTGCAATTTACTGTTTTTGGATGTTTCTGCATACATTTTTGCATATAAACTTCCAACGAGTTTAGCACCGCTCAAACGTTGACCGATTTGGCTGAAATTTTGTCCAGAGCAGCGGGGCATCAAATAGAACCGAATAAACGGGCGACCCATCAAAAAAATTGAAAAAAGTTTTTCCCATACTAATTTGACCCACCCTAGCGTGCATGTTATACAAATATAATTAGTTTTCCTTATACCGCGCCAATACGCGCATTTAAAGAAGGGTGAATTCATTTGGTATATCAATTATTTTATGTGGCTCATAGTTTGACGGCAAATAAAACACTGTGAAGAACTTTGACAGCCTTACATACAAAGTACAAACGAGGTAGCATTTGCAAATCAGCTAAAAAAATTATGTCCCAATTAAATTTTCGGCGAAATGGGTCATTCCGCGAAATGGTCAGTTTCCGCGCAATGTACATTCCGCGAAATGATTTCCCGGGATATGTCGCATTCCGCGGAATCGGACTCCGCGGAATGGCATTCCGCAGTTTGCCATACAACCATTGCCATACTCATGGTGACCAGCGAACCGGGAAAACCGGGAAAAAACCGGGAATTGAAAATCACCGGGAAAATGTCGGGAAATATGCGGGAAATTTAATAACCACCGGGAAAATTTTCAAATCTACATTTGTCTCTTTGTAAAAAATAGTGCAGTAATATCAAACATCATGAGATAATTGGTAGACTCATTTGCTCATTCCATTCTATTTCAGAGTTTACATATTTCTAAAGTAGGTCATGTATTTATGAAGACCCTTAATACCCCATTCAATCAAGTTGACCAAAGTTGAGTTTCAGACATAGTAATTAATTACAACTCCGGGTTACTTATATGTACCCGGAACATGAGCAATCAACTTTAATTGCACCGATTTTTTGTATTAAATTTGATTTGAACTTTCCTTGATTTTTAATTATCTCAATCTTTTCCTTTTAAGTTCTCCAATTTGTCCAAATAAATATATTTGGTATCCCTCCTCTTTTATTTCAAATATTGAAACATTTCCAAAGCCATTCAAAAAAGCTGAAAACAAAGAGTTGTGACGATGGAAATTTGATTCACAGTTACACATTATATTAATTCGTGACATCATATGAGGTTTAAGGTGGCCTCACACCTCGGGAATTCGGTCCGCGGATTTTTTTCCCCATGTGCTTCTGCATATGCGATGTTTTCGGAATACACGGGGGCTAAATTAATTAGAACTATTGTAGTATATCCCTGTTTTATGTACGTGTCGTTTATTACTGACCACAACTTAGTATATGGTCAGTCATATGCCACGACACGTTACCAACCCGGAATGATGTGATTTATAAAACCAATCACTTTCCCTGGATGAGCAGACCAAATCTCTCTGGGCTGTATGCAGCCGCTCTACACTGACGTGAATCACATATCTGTCCCATATTTGCTGGGTTTCCTATTCATTTGGGACAGATGTGCGATTCACGGCAGTACACAGCTACCATAGGTAAAAAAGGGTTAAGGAGTGTTTATAGAAGATGTATTAATGGTAGATAAAAACATTAAAAACAACTGATAAAGACAAACCATTTCTCAGTTTTGAATTGTTGGAATTCTTACAGCTTTTTTCTTAAGCCTCAAAATGGCACCAGTGTTACGGTTACCTAACCAAAATGAGATCAACAGTATTTGTACATTGAAGAAGAGTGGCTACCAAACAAACATCTGTTGGTTCCCTGTGCAAGATTAGATGACCTAGTCGTAATGTTCAAGCTCAAGCTCACATCGCGGGCCACACAAAATGGAGCCGAGGGCCATAAGTTGGGCAGCCCTGATTATATAGTATTAACTTTTCCGCGGATGTACCTCCTATTTTTATTCGTAATTATAATCAACGTTCGTTCACCAGAGTTTTGCAAATATTAAATCTCTCTCAAAATTTTCAAGAAGTTCTAATAAATTGTATAACATTTCAGTCTAATGGTACCAAGAAAGCGAAAGCTGCAGCTGCTGCAGCCGCAGCCGCTGCCAACCAGGAGAATCAGAACGGAATGGCAAAGTCAGCCAATATGAATGTACCATCTTCTGCAGCGCCAGCGGCAATCAAGCCAGAGCCTGTAAACGAAACACCACCAAATATACTGGCACAACACCAACTCCAACCACCGCCTCTGGCTCAGGCTCAACCATCGATACCACAACCTGCAGCAGTACATCCACCACCTGCCCAACAACCAGCACCACCGGCAGCAGTTGTGGCAGCACTGGATCCCAACAAAATGGTCGCAATTCAGATAACCCTACCAGCACTGCCAAATGTAGCAAACTCACAACCGAGAGTACTGACAATCCAGGTACCGGCATCTGCGCTCCAAGAGAATCAACTGCAGCAAGTTCTCACTGGACCCATTATCACCTCCATAATGCCCCTACCGCCACAAATTGCCTCATCCGTACTCCAGCAGCATGTTAATTCATATTTGCAAAACAACACAATGAGTAATTAACTTCATATTTTTTTGAAAACTTTTATAACAATTAACTCTTTTCCAGACACAATACAAATTCATAAACAGATGGATGGTGCCTATGACATGCCAATGGACACAATTTCTGACGAAAACTTCCAAATTCCGATCATAGCGCTCTCCGAAGTGTTAAACCATAATTTGTTACCAAAATCAACATATAATGAAGCCGTTTCGTTACCATCAACATCGTCTCACTCAGCAGCGGCAAGTCGTGAGAAGAAAAAGAAAAATCGCAGGAAAAGTAAGTAAAACACATGTTTATTGATGGTAGACTATTTCTCCAACAGCTTGAATTCTTTTCATATGGTTATGAAAGCTCGTAATTCTTACTGTTCAAACAAAGGAACAAATTCTTGAAGCACTAAATTACCGTGGAGATACCATATTCTGCGCATTTAAGAAAATTTTGAAATAAAATTGTTGTTATCGAGAAACTATAATGATTTATGAATATCTTTATGTATCAGATGTGTAACTATAATCCACGGAAGACTATGAATCGTGAAAATTTTGATTAAATTGACTAAGAACATATATTATTATTCGATCTGTAAATTACCATATGATTCCTAATTCTAATTCAGTTTGGGTAATTTTTTGTCTCATGAAATGGGTTTGAACATTTAGACAAATATTTCAATACTTTTGCACGTTTTTAGTACAATTTATGTTTCCAAAACTCTATCTGACTACAACGTTTTACCGTTCTTGTACGCTAAGTATACGAAACAACGTTCGCTCAAGAACGAACTTTAATATAAGACCTGGCGAATCAGACCCAAACCCAATCGATTCAGCTGCGATAAATTGAGATAATGCCTGACAGGCATTGCCTGTATGTGCGCGTACGTGTGTATGATGTATGTACACAAAGATCTTATTCATTTTTCGATTGTACGACATTTCGCGGTAAAACATTCCGCGGTTAACCATTTCGCGGTGTACCAGTTCGCGGTCTACCATTTCGCGTTCAGTATCATATCGCGGTATAACATTTCGCGGTTTATATTATTTGGCGGTATACCATTCCGCGGTTAGTACAATTCCGCGGTGAAACTTTTCGCGGTCAAAACCAATTTGCAGGTTTAATTTTACTAATGTTACAAGTAGTTCAATAATGTGTTCTTTAGCTTTGTAAAGCCTCGAAATTCACCTAATTATTATGTATAGCGAATAATCATTGAGTTTACACTGTTTGTTTTAAGCAAAACATATTTGCGAATACGACTACCGCCACCGCACCGGGGGTGACAATGGGTCTGGGGGTGAGAATGGGTTATCGCTTTCACCGGCAGTCAGGAGGTCGAAGAGCAAAATCGTTTGAAAAGGTCTCTTATATTTTAATCTTCTTGCCCTCAGATGTATTCAATCCAATCTACAAGAGGTTGAAACAGTGACCCATTCTTACCCCCATTTGACCCATTGTCACCCCCGATGACGGTATGTAAAGAATGCGAAACAACACAATGCAAACATTTAAAGAAAACGAAATAACGGATTGCTTTGCCTTATACCGGGCAAATGCAAATATTTAAAGAAGGCAAAACATCACAATTTGCCTTATACCGGGCAAATGCGAACATTTAAGTAAGACGAAAATCAGACCGCATCGTGCTTTCGTGCTGTGCGGTTCTTTCTCTCTTTGCGGAAGGAAGTTTTTAATACTACCCGAAGCTATTTTAATTTCAACAGTGCTTCTCAGCGCAATTTGTACCCACTGATCCCGTTACGATCTTTGCAAGGACCCGTGCCTTCGTTTTACGTTGGACCCGTTTGCGGAAGTAAAATTCCGACAAGCGGTGGTAATCCTGCAGGGACACCGTTCTGGGAAAAAACCTCTTAGAAGGTCACGTCTCCACGCTCAGCAATGAGTATTAATAAAAACAAGAGGAAGGAGTCTTTGAATTCTCCACTTCCTTCTAAGAAACAAGGTTTCAAGACCGTCCTGCCAAAGCGCGGAAAAATAGAAGGAAGCTGGAGAATTCAGATATTACTTCAAACTCTAATGTCGGAAATAATTTTTCTCCTATCGAACTGAGCAATCAGTTCGATTTGATTAATGATGATATTGAGCAAATCGAATCTAGCCCAGGTGATTCGATTCATGCGAAAAAGCAAAGGATTCCGCCGATTGTGGTATCTGTTGCCGAGTTTTCTGGCTTTAGGAATGAGATTTTGAGTAACCTTCAGGGGATCAAGGTTTCATTTCAGATTGCTAGGAAGGGTGACTGCCGCGTTTTGCCGGGATCCTTTGACGATCGCAAACGTCTTCTTCAGTATTTAACTGAGAAGCGCCATAAATTCTTCACATACGACGACAAAACTGAGCGATTGTTCAAAGTTGTCTTGAAAGGTCTCCCCAGTGATGACAAATCACTGGATGAGATTAAAATTGAAATTTCTCAATTACTTGGATTTTCACCAGTCCAAGTAATTAAGGTGAAAAAAAATCCCATTCTGGTACTTCCCAGAGGGGCATTTCTCAAGAATTTTATTTAGTTCATTTTAACAAAAGTGAACTAAATAATATGAAAAGTTTGGAAAAGGCCTGTATTATGTCTCATGTCCGTGTTACATGGGAACATTTCCGCAGGCCTGGGGAAATTTCCAAAACCCCACCCAGTGCCGTAAGTGCCAAAAGTGGGGTCATGGAACCAAACATTGTCACATGGATGCTAAATGCATGATTTGTGGTGGAACCTCTCACGCCAAGGACGCATGTCCTGTGAGAGAAGATTCCAATAAATTTAAATGTGCTAATTGTGGGGGCAATCATAAATCCAATTTCTGGGAATGCCCTTCACGCAAAAAAGTTTTGAATTCCCGTGCAAAATTGATGACGGGAAATTCCAATCGGATCCCAGATTCGACGGGTAGAAATTTTTCAAACGCTCAAATTTCGAAACCGGTTACCGGTCGAGCAATTCATACCCACCGCAATTCACAAACAAATTTTGCCGCTCGTCAACGGGTAGCAAGCACTTCAGTAAATTCCAATTTTTCCAATGTACCTACGTATGCAAACATCGCTGCTGGTAGACAAAATATCTCTTCTCAAAATGAGGTTTATACCCATGTCCCAACGGAAAATAACGGTCATGTTGCCGATTCAGGTAGCATGACTGCTTCCGATTTTGATTTTTTAACTGAACAATTGCATCACATGATTGATGCAATGTTCAAAGCAAATACCATTCCTGAAGCTGTTCAGGTTGGTATAAAGTACACACAAAAATTGTTATCGGACTCCGTTTCAATGGATCCAAATAATTGTGTGAAAGTTCTAAATTGGAATGCCCGCTCTCTAAAGGGTAAGGAAGATGAATTATTCAACTTCCTTTCAGTTCATAATGTGCATATTGCCATTATAACTGAAACGTATTTAAAACCAGGACTCTCCATTAAAAGAAATCCAAACTATTTTATCTACAGAAATGATCGTCTTGACAGCGCCTGTGGTGGGGTCGCCATTGTCATTAATAGACGTATCAAACATAAATTATTTTCTTCGTTTGAAACCAAAGTTTTTGAAACCTTGGGAGTTTCTGTTGAAACAAATTTTGGACAATTTTCCTTCATTGCAGCCTACTTGCCTTTTCAATGCAATGGGCAGCAAAAGAATTTGTTGAAAGCTGATCTTCAAATTCTGACTCGCAACAAATCAAAATTCTTCGTAATTGGTGACTTCAATGCCAAACACCGTTCATGGAATAATGCTCAAAGCAATTCCAATGGTAAAATTTTATTTGAAGATTGTTCTGCGGGATATTATACTATTCAATATCCCAATAGACCAACTTGTTTTTCTTCCAGTCGAAATCCTTCTACAATTAATTTAGTTTTAACGGATTCAAGTCAGCTGTGTGGCCAATTGGTAACTCATGCTGACTTTGACTCTGATCATCTTCCTGTGACATTTGAAATCTCACAAGAAGCCATTTATAATCCAATCAGCTCTACTTTTAATTATCATAGAGCTGATTGGGATTTATATAAAACGTATATCGATAGGAATTTTGATGTTGATATTCCTCTCGATACCAAAAGTGATATTGATAATGCTCTCGCATCTTTGACAAATTTAATTGTCGAAGCCAGAGGCATTGCAATTCCTAAATGTGAAATTAAATTCAACTCCATTATTATTGACGACGATCTTCAGCTACTGATCCGTCTTAAAAATGTGAGAAGAAGGCAATACCAAAGAACTCGCGATCCCGCGTTGAAAGTTATTTGGCGAGATTTGCAATATGAAATTAAAAAACGTTTCGCTATTCTGAGAAATACCAACTTTGAGAATAATGTCTCAAAGTTGGATCCCAGTTCGAAACCCTTTTGGAAATTAACAAAAATTCTTAAAAAACCTCAAAAGCCAATTCCAGCGCTTAAAGAGGGAAATAAAATTTTATTAACAAATGGCGAAAAGGCTCAAAAACTTGCTCAGCAGTTCGAGAGTGCCCATAATTTTAGTCTAGGTCTCACTAGTCCAATTGAGGATCAGGTTACACGGAGCTTCGAAGACATTCTCAATCAAGAGAATGTTTTTGACCCTTCGTTGGGAACTAATTTGGATGAAGTGAGATCTATTACTAGAAAATTTAAAAATATGAAAGCCCCTGGTGATGATGGTATTTTCTACATACTTATCAAAAAACTTCCTGAGAGCTCTTTATCCTTTTTGGTTAATTTATTTAACAAATGTTTTCAATTGGCATACTTCCCAGATAAATGGAAAAACGCCAAAGTTGTTCCTATTTTGAAGCCGGACAAAAATCCAGCTGAGGCTTCTAGTTATCGCCCAATCAGTTTGCTTTCTTCAATAAGCAAACTGTTTGAAAAAAATATTTTAAATAGAATGATGGTTCATATTAATGACAATTCTATTTTTGCTGATGAGCAATTTGGTTTCCGCCATGGGCATTCAACCACCCATCAGTTATTAAGAGTTACGAACTTAATTCGGCTCAACAAATCTGAAGGATATTCGACTGGAGTTGCTCTTCTTGATATAGAGAAAGCATTTGACAGTGTTTGGCATGAAGGTTTGATTGTAAAATTGATGAATTTTAATTTTCCTCTGTACATCATTAAACTGATCCAAAATTATTTATCAGATCGCTCACTGCAGGTAAACTACCAGAATACTAAATCTGATAGATTACCTGTAAGGGCTGGTGTCCCCCAAGGCAGCATACTGTGGCCCATATTGTATAACATTTTTACTTCTGACTTACCTGATTTACCACCAGGGTGTCAAAAATCTTTGTTTGCAGATGACACGGGCCTTTCAGCCAAAGGGCGAAGCCTTCGTGTCATTTGTAGTAGATTGCAAAAAAGTTTGGATATTTTCTCCACTTACTTGCAAAATGGAAAATTTCCCCGAATGCTTCCAAAACTCAGCTTATAATTTTCCCACATAAGCCGAGAGTTTCTTATTTGAAACCTTCTAGTAGACATATTATCACTATGAATGGGGTTCCAATCAATTAGTCTAGCGAAGCTAAATATTTAGGACTTCTGCTAGACCAAAAATTAACTTTTAAAAATCACATTGAAGGCCTTCAAGTCAAATGTAACAAATATATTAAGTGTCTATATCCACTTATGAACAGAAAAAAGATAAAATTTTAAAACAGCCATGTTGTATGCTGTGCCAATATGGACTAGTTGCTGCAATACCAGAAAGAAGGCACTCCAGAGGATTCAAAATAAAATTTTGAAAATGATTCTGAAGTTGCCTCCGTGGTATAGTACCAATGAACTTCATAGAATTTCTAATATTGAGACATTGCAACAAATGTCCAACAAAATAATTTCCAATTTTAGACAAAAATCGTTGCAATCTTCTATTGTAACGATTAACTCCTTGAACCCTTAGTATAAAATAGGTTAAGTTTAGTTTAAGTTGAAAACATTGTAATTCCTACATGGTTCAATTCAACCAGAGGAAAAATTCTAACTGCCAGAGGCAAACTAAACTAAAAAGTAACATAGCAAATAAGGATGATAGTGTTAAGAAAACACGGAACACCTAGTCTAAGAGATGAATGCATGTATTAGATAATTAGCAAATAATAATAAAAAAAAAAAAAAAAAAAAAAAGTAAGACGAAACAACACATATTGTTTTTACCGGGCAAATGCGAACATTTGAAGAAGACAGCACATGATATTTAGCCTAATACTGGCTAACATTAAAGGAAGATACATTTGGCCTTATGCATAATTTTCAGTCATTCCATCTTCTGAGTTCTACCAGAATACCATAGCCTTTTAAGGTATTAAGACCTTTACCATATGACATATGATATAGTGTATCTTGATGACAAAGTTCACACAATATTGACAATCATGTACAGTAGACGTTCGATAACTGCAAGTCATTTAACTGCAATGCTTTTTAACTGCAATTCGATAGTTGCAACAGTTTTGCAGTTATCGGACCGCTAAACTTCAAACTGATGTCAAACTCAATGACAGCTGCATTGCGCTGCACATTTAGATGCACTTTTATTGCATCTGACGTCGATTGACAACCGTTTGACGTCTAGAATGCGTTGCAGTTATCGAACGGCATTCGTTAACTGAAAAGTAAACATTTTGCAGTTATCGAACGGCTACTGTATATGTATTTTGGAGATAACATCAAATAATGCGTAAAAGAAAAGAGAAAAATACTTGAAAGGGAAACGCAATGAAATAAACGGCCATATAAAGAAGAGAAAATTAATAGTTGGTAGAAAAGATTGGCAAACTTAAAAATACAAAAAAAAAAGTTAAAAAGATAAGCTAAGCTTGAATACCGCGAAACGGAGCACCGCGAAATTGCAAACCGCGAAATAATATATACCGCTAAACGGAATACCGCCAAATTGTATAAACCGCGAAACAGATTACCGCCAACAGACCGCGAAATGGTACACCGTGAAATGGTTTACCGCGGAATGTTTTACCGCGAAATGTCGGACAACCCATTTTTCAATACCATTATCTGATTGCTCGCCGTTGCCACAAGTTGCTTTCGACGATCCATTTTTTTTTTCGTTAAACAACTTTCCAGATAGGTTATTGTGTTCGCGATTGATGAAAAGGCAGTTTTTTATTCCGATCGAAACGGATATTAAACATAAATATTATATGGAATGTAAATAAATGTAATCCAACGCGAACAATAAGACCAGCCCTACATAAATGCTGATATTGCCAAAAGTGCTATTTTTTCAAATGTCGGAATGCCAGTCCGGCCTAGAAAATCTCCGAGTGGGGAATTGTGTCGATTTTTCAGGGAAAATTGTTCGTGCTAGTCACGTGATATATACATTTTAATTAGACACCTCGAATTAAAAAAAAAAAATAGTGGAGCTGGGGTGCGCAAAGCCAATTTCTTTCCGGATAATCTATCTTTGCATTTTTTTTTTGCTCTTCTTGTTTTATTCCAGCATTTCGGAAAATGTTTCCTTGCCAAAACAGCCCCAACGTTAAATTTAAATTGACAAGCCAGTCTTATTGTACCTTTCCATTCCGCGCGCACAATTAGTAACAGAAAGTAAATTTTGTGCCATATTCTGCGCAACATAAATTACTTTCTATAAGATAGAGATTACACTCTGATAGCCTATTTTCATAATACTGAATCAACAAATAATCTGCCTTTGCACTTCGCTTTTAAAAAAATGAGTCCAAATCTTTTTTGCTTAAATTCGAGAAAAAAATTTTCTTGTGCGTTTTAGCGCTGCTGCTAATGGAGGCCATTTTTTGACATTTTTTGATATTACAGATTTTGTTTTCCTAATATTCCCGGTATTAGCGCTAATTTATTGCTGTATTATCTGCCCATGACATCAATAAATTCCCAACTTTTTGATGACATGTAAGTAAATATAAAAATAGCAGTAAATAAAATTTAAAAAAATGTTTTAGTGTCAAAGTGCGCCGAATTAGGAGCCGCGCAGAATAAGGCACGCTCACGGTATTTAAAAACAGAAATACTTCTAGGTTATTGAAAATGTCGATAATAGCCCCTATCTAACAGATTCGGGAAGTGGGTTTCTATTGTTTTTATATTTCACACAACGTGGCGGGAAAGATAAATACTTGCTAACAAGGATGGTTTCGTTCATTTTGAAAGGCGGGCTTGGGCATTAGAGGGTTAATAGTGTGTTCTTCCGTTACAGTTTTGATCGAAATCAGGCACCAGGTTGATGGTGCAGTCGAAACATCGGACGAAGAAGCCAGCGATATCAGTGACGATAATATTGGAGACGACGATGAAGACGACCTGGACAAAGAAGATGACGAAGACTTAGATGGAGAAGGAGGCGCAGAGGAAGAACCGTTGAACAGCGAGGATGATGTGACCGACGAGGATGCTTCTGATTTATTTGATACGGATAATGTGGTTGTTTGTCAGTATGATAAGGTAGGTTTAAAAAGATGAATATATATTTTAGCCATGTCGAATTAATGAATTATTTTCTACAGATTACGAGATCCAGGAATAAATGGAAGTTTTATCTGAAAGACGGTATTATGAACATTACCGGTAAAGATTACGTATTCCAAAAATCCAACGGCGATGCCGAGTGGTAGATGACAGCGAAAAAAAGACAAATCACTGTTGTTTAAGCTCAAGATGTGTAAAACTTGTGTTGGTATCCAATCATTCCAACATGGTTGGGTGGTTGTTACTGGCGAAAGCGATATGGAATAAGGCGAATGTTTTAGCGGGTCTTTATAATGGTTGAACGACGGGACACCCTCGTTCTAATACTTGATTTAACTTATGTATTTAGCCCAGTATCATTAATGATCACAATTTTCCCGCGACAAATCCCAATGTCGAAAGTAATAAAGAAGCCTTACGAAAATGCCTGAAGATTTCCCTATTTCGCTACAAAGTTCACAACTTAGTTACTAACTTTTTTAGTTGCGTAGCAAATCTATACATAGAAAGCATTCTAGTAAATACAATTTTGTGTAAAAAATGTTGATAGATTATGCACTTTCTAAGTTAAAATCCACACCGAAAACAAAATAGGTTTAAATTGCCCCTTTCACTAGTTATGAGTTGGTTGTCCTCTAGGATAGACAAAAACGAGTCAAATTGAAAACAAACAAAAAATGACCGATTGGAATAATGATGGGTCTTGCATACTACTACCTATATAAATACCAACTCGACAAGTTGTGTATCTCAAAAATATCGTTTATCTAAATTTTCAGGCTACTTTGGATGATTTGAAAGTACAGCATCAAACTTGATTTGTACGGACATATCGACATTGTTACACTTGAGAAGTTAATCAAAGTAAATATGTAGAATTATAAGCAATTTCAATCCCCACTCTGCAGTTCCAATTATCATCCGAAACTCCCTAGAGGTTATACCAGCCCGCGGTTTGATTCTTGGTCAATGGCACCTACCAAAATTTCGTCGATCACGATGAAAAACGTTAGCGGTGATAAAATACAACCTCGCCTCCAACCAGTTACGAGTAGAGATGGGCGCTCCGCTCAGGAGCTGTTCGAAAGATTCGCTTCCTTACATTGAGCTGATGAACCATGGATCTTTTTTAACCCTTTATAAGGCAGACGAATCTAAACAATAAATTAACAAAAACAACAATAGGACACAATGTTGACATGGTAAAACTCAAATGTATGTTTGTTATACATTAAACATTGAAAAATTGGTGGCAATATAGTTGCCACTGCCCGTCAAGCGGGACAACATTGGTGGCAATAGTTGCCACTGCCCGGCAAGCGGGACAACATTGGTGGCAATATAGTTGCCACTGCCCGGCAAGCGGGAAAACAGGCAACAACGAAAATAAATAAGATTTTTAAAAATTAGGTTTTATGTAAAACCAAGGATGTTAACGATCATTCAGTAAATTGCGTTCGATCATTTAGTAGTTTGTCAATAACTCATTCCAGAAGCTGAATTTCAAAATAATTCCACTAATAACGGAGTTATAGCTATAGTTTCAGTAACTTAGACTAAATGATAACAAAATTCCAATCATTTAGTTTAAGTTACTGCAACTAGTGTTATAACTCCGTTACTAGTGGAATTCGAACAACGAATTGTTAGGCATAGTTCTAGAAAAACCATCGCACTAGAAGTCCACCATACAACAAATTTTAAAATTCAGCTTCTGGAATGAGTTATTGACAAACTTCTAAATGACTAAATTACTAAATGATCGTTAACATCCTTGTGTAAAACCAGTCAAATCAAGGCACATTACATTTTCTGGTGAAGAGTCCTAGTCGGAAAACGCAATATAAGTGAAAACAATTTTTTTTGCGCTTTTGTTTCCAAGGGTCCCAAGGGTACAGAAAGGCAAAGCTTTTTTCACGCCAATCACGTAATAATCTAACACAGGAGATTCAAAATAATTAATACCAACGGGAAAAAATATATCTTTGTCGTTTTTTTAACGAATTATAACTGAAAATCCTTTTTCCACTCGAAACTTATGATCTGTAGAAAAACTGTTCTCAAATTGACATTTCAATTTTTTGATGGTTCAAATTCATCTGGGGTGTTACTAGGAAGCAAATAAAGCCACTACATGAGAAATAATAAGTAGTGCTCTTGTTAATAAATAGAAAACAATATAATTTGTTGGTGGCAATATAGTTGCCACTGACGAATTTCGCGCCAACCCTTCTATGGGGCTGGCAGCACCATCTCAGAATCGAATGAAACTTGGTGGGCATAAAGATATGGTATTTCTAAGCCACCCTGCATACTTAGTTTTTCAAAAATTGTCAAGAGTAACATTTGATGAGGGCCTAATTTTTTTTCATGGATTTTTTATAAATCGATGTAACTCTAAAATGACAAGACCTACAAAAAAGTGTTGTATGGCGGACTGTCGTGAAATTCCCAGAAGTTTTTTAGAAAAATATCCAAAAAATAAAATACCGATTTCTACACTGAAAAAAATTAGTTTTAAAAATTAAAATCGATATTACAAAAAAACCTCATCTCAGAAATCGATGAAATTTTTTCTGCAGATAGGTATTTTAATTATCTAACTTTTCTGGGAATAATGTTCCTGTGACATATTTAAGGAAAAAAGTTTTTCTAACAAAACTTTTTCATGTCCATATTGAGTGAAAATTTATCAGCGTGTTTTTTGCCTACAGCACCAATTTTAGGTTCAGCAGCCTATCATCATCCAACGACACATTTTGGACGTATAAAAATTTGTTTGGGAAGCAATTTAGCATAATCTAACATAATTGTGGACCAACATTTGAAAAGGGTTTATGTTTTATTTGACTTTTTGTGTCGAAGTAACTTAAAAACAATTACAGAAAAATAATTACTTTGAAAACGGGCAATGTTGCCGAAACGAAACTGAAGTGATATTTAATTGTAATAGTGGAAAAGAAGATGTTGTTTTTCAGCAAAGGCTAACCACTGAACGGTGTAATTTAGAAACCGTTATAAAGCCTGTAGATGATTTTGTATCGTATTTTATTGAAAAAATTGATAAACTTATAACTTATGACATTATTTGCAAACAGCAATACACTTGTACAGTTAGATTTCTCTGAAAATTATTCATTCATTATCCAAAATGCTGCTCAAGGGTGGAATAATTCCCAGGCAACAATACATCCATTCGAAGTTTACTTTAAAAGAAACGGTTAATTAGAAAACGTTAACTTTATTAATCAGAAGTAATGACCCATGACACAAAAGCTGTTCACTTATTAATTTCAAAATTAATTGACTTTTTGAAATACTTTTGTGTCTGGGTGAGCTGCAGCACATTATAAAAATAAAAGGAACTTTGCAAGTCTGTGTAATTTAAATTCAAAACATGGCTTAGAAGCAGAATGGCACTTTTTTACAACATCGCACGGAAAAGGCCCTTGCGAAGCTATTGGTGGCACTCTCAAACGAATGGCAAAACGAGCAACTCTTGCCAAAGATTATGGAAATACTATCAAGACTCCTCGGGAGTTGTACGAATGGGCGAATGGGCACGTTTTCAATCAAACAAAAATATCACTAAATTACATTTCTGTTATATCACGTATGAGCAATACCGCCATCGGGGGTGGCAATGGGTCTGGGGGTGAGAATGGGTCATCGCTCTCACCGCGAGCATGGAGGGCGTAGAGCAAAATTGTTCAAAAAGGTCTCTTATATTTTTGTCTTCTTGTCCTCAGATACATCCATTCTACACGCATTCTAAGTAGTTGAAACAGTGACCCATTCTCACCCCCATTTGACCCATTGTCACTCAACAAGAGTTTGATGATTTCAAAAAAGCAAAAACTATAATTGGCACACAAAAGCTTCATTCTTTTATACCAATCGCTCATAATAAAATCCTGGCTAAAAATATTCCAACTCAGATGAAGACCCAAAAGTCTTTGAATTGTTCGACTAAGTTTACAAATTAATAAGTATTCAAGTAGAAATAAGAATTAAATGTAGTAACAAATAAAATTGAAGAAAAAATTTAAAAAATGCGGAAAATTTATTATTCTTTAAATGTGCGTTTACCGGAAATCCCATTAATGAAATTGCCTACCGAGCTTCATCGTTTGGAATCAAAATGTTTATCTGATTAAAAAAATCGACTTCCAATTTTTTTTTGCTAAACCAATTTTAATCTTTACATTCATTAATTTATTTTCTCGGTGAACGAAACGCTCTTTTATGTTTCAGATTTCATAGTTCAGACAAATTTACAATAGTCCATCAAACATCACAATTTTGTATATCTGGTCATTTGTGTGTAACATTGATATAAGCAATCTAGGAAAATATACGCCCTTTCCAAATGTTGGTCCACATTAATGTTAGATTATGCTAAATTGCTTCCTAAACAAATCTTTATACTTCCAAAATGTGTCGTTGGTTGATGATAGGCTGCTGAACCTAAAATTGGCGCTGTAGGCATAAAACACGCTGATAAATTTTTACTCAATATTGACATGAAAAAAGTTTTTGTTAGAAAAACTTTTTTTCCTTAAATATGTCACAGGAACATTATTCCCAGAAAAGGTAGATATTTAAAATACCTATCTGCAGAAAAAATTTCATCGATTTCTGAGATGAGGTTTTTTTGTAATATCGATTTTAATTTTTAAAACTAATTTTTTTCAGTGTAGAAATCGGTATTTTATTTTTTGGATGTTTTTCCAAAAAACTTCTGGGAATTTCACGACAGTCCGCCATACAACACTTTTTTGTAGGTCTTGTCATTTTGGAGTTACATCGATTTATAAAAAATCCATGAAAAAAAATTAGGCCCTCATCAAATGTTACTCTTGACAATTTTTGAAAAACTAAGTATGCAGAGTGGCTTAGAAATACCATATCTTTATGCCCACCAAGTTTCATTCGATTCTGAGATGGTGCTGCCAACCGCTGGTCGAGTTGGCACGAAATTCGTCCACTGCTTTATAAAGGGTTAAAGAGCTCGATGAGTAGTACTCGCTAACATCATTTTTGGAAAATGGCGTATAGTCACTTTTTCATATTACGGCAGTCTGGCGGATGGCATCTCGCGTCAAGTAGAAATCAAATGCCGACACCATTCAATTGAAGATAGGCTGCAAGACGTGGAGAGCACTACGGCCATAGTTAGTTTCGGATTAAATAATATAAACCACGATCATAAATAAAAAAAACCTTATGTATGTAAAAAGTATCTAGTTGTACAAACCGGTGTAAAAATTGTTATAAAATGATGACAAAGCATTTTAAAATTACGCTGTCGCAGCTTCGGGTACAATCTGCAAAATAGTTTTACGCTTACCGTCGTATGCGAAACCATTTGATTTAAAGATCTCGCTGTCGTAAAACGGTTTCAAGTTGTGAATGTCGACAGTCTTGGCACGTTCGATAAGATCCTTCTCCATGATTTCCACATGGGTCGCTCTCGGTCCCTCCTTGCAGCGAATGTACGCCAGCTGATCCATTGTCAACTGACGAAGAATGAAATACAACAATTCCGAGTGATCTTTCTGGAACGACAGATATTTCTGGAAGGTTGAACGCATCTTCTTCATAACGCTGAACTTCTGAGCTTCGATAAAGCTCTCCAACATCATACGAATGGCCATGTTGACGTCGACGTCCTGCACAGTGTCACGCAGATGCATCCGTGCGTGTGCTTCAGACATGCGGATAACGCTTTCAATGTGTCGGACCGTGATCGGCAAGGAACCGGTCGACAAGGACTCCTGGCGCAGCTGGGAGTACATCTTGGCGATCTTGTCCTGGTCCATGTTCTGGAAAGTAAAAACGAAATAAATTTATAATACGATTGCGGTCGCTAGGCATTGATTTAAAAATAATCACCCTCCCTCTTGTTTTGACACTAGTTATGCCTAAGTAGGTAGCCTTTGCTCGCAAGGCTAACTGGATATGACAATAAGTATGTATACTAAATATTTAGTAAAACATTAAAAACTACTAACCGTGAGCTTGGGATGAACGTTCTCCTTGGAATAAACGATGTACTTCTTAAGCAAATCTTGCGGAATTTGCATACTATCTATGGGTTGGGATTCCGGAATGACCTCATCCATCGTTGGATGATTTTTGATGTGCGAACCGACAACGAACCGGGCCAGATGTTGATCTTGCATAGGGTCGTACTCATCCTTCACCACGCAGAGAATGTCGAAACGGGAAAGAATCGGCTCCGACAGGTTTACGTTCTCGGAGAATGTCAAACTGGGATCGTAACGACCACCAATTGGATTGGCAGCGGCAATTACGGCGCATCGAGCCTGCAACGAGGTTATGATACCGGCTTTGGAAATCGAAATCGATTGCTGTTCCATGGCTTCGTGAATGGAGGTACGATCCTGATCATTCATTTTATCGAATTCATCAATTAAGCAGACTCCCTGATCCGCAAGGACGAGTGCACCGGCTTCTAGGGTCCACTCGCGTGTCGCTGGATTTCTACGCACGTAAGCTGTCAGACCAACAGCAGAAGCACCCTGACCAGTCGTAAATACGGCACGAGGGGCAATCTTCTCCGAATACTTGAGGAATTGTGATTTGGCTGTTCCAGGATCTCCACAGATCAAAATGTTGATGTCGCCTCGAAGTTTGTGTTTTTCGCCATGGTTTTTGGCTTCTCCACCAAATAACGTCAATGCCAAGCTGCGTTTGATATACTCATGTCCATATATAGAAGGTGCCATACTTTGAATGATGCGATCGCTTATCCGTGGATCTTTACTCAATTTTTGAATTGTGGATATGTCTTCGTCTGTGAGTGAAGCCACAACCTGTTTGCTATCTTTCACTACAAGATGATTGGCAATTAGGACTGTTGCAAATACGGGAAAACCTTGCTCGGTATTTAACGATCCATCGTAGTTATTGGTGTAAATTCCTGTTACCTCGATCTCATCTCCAGGCTTGCATTGATCGCAAAGATCCGACAGTAGAATACAGTCCTTGCTTCGCGGAATACGACCAGCGGGAATTCGCCCTGGTGACTCCTGTAGTGTAACTTTTTGGTAGTTTCTGTACAAAGTCTGTTCCATGTTGATTGAAAATGGGCCACCACTTTGACACTCCGGACAGGATCCTGGTTTTACCTCAGTATTCTGGCTCTGAACAAATGGTCCAAGGATGTAACCACATTTGACGCAATCGTACTTGATAACAGATAACTGTGGCAGGACTCCAGTGGTTGCAGTTACAACTCCAAGAGTTCGAACCAATTGATTCAAATGAAGTTTTCGGAATGTACGCAACTCCTCTACCAAAGGCAGATCGGAAATTCGAACATGAATTTCGTTTGTTACTCGCTCATAAGTAGGGTAGATGCTAAGAACCATTTCCTTTGCAACTTTATCCAAAATTTCGAACATTTGAAACGGCGCTTCTGGCAAGAAATAAGCCAACACATGTTGGTTATTGGCCACATCTGTATAAGACACAACAAAGCTTGACTTGTTCTGTTCACACATTCGTCGAATGCGGTCCCGGTACACATACTGTCCTTTATCGTCAACGAATGTTCTCAGGAAACTGTTGAACCGATTAGCAATTTCTGTACGCGGGCCCAACATTGAAACCCACTCTTTGATGCTATGCCCCTTGGTGTCCTCCAAGTTCTCAATCGATTCGATCATTTCAGTGTCCTCCACCTCACCTTCGGCTGCTTTTTCTGCGGCACGCCTTTTGGCTCTTGGTATGTCATCTTCGTCGTCACTACGCTCGTAGAACAGCTCTCGATCGTCACGGTGAACCCCTTCAGCACGATCCCTCCGACGCATCTCAGCCTCTGCAGCTGCACGATCCGCCTGGGAGATGTCGCTGTACACTTCCTGGTCGAGCTGATCCACATCATAGCGATCCAGATGTGGAACCGGGCGGTAATCACTGTTAAAAACAGATAAAAAATAAATAAGAATAGTAAAGATATGCGCTGAAATCCAAAATTGTGTTTACAATGATATGGAAATGCTAATACAGTGTTGATCCGATTTTAACACTCCCCGATTTTGTCTGCCACCGATTTTATAACGTTTTTGACCCGATTTTGTCACCGCAACAATTTTTTGTAAATAATAAGGTACAGTGGGGCAAGTGGGTAAAGGAAATCGTATAGTTCATGTTCATCAATTCATAAAAGATGAATATAATATTGAAATTGATTATATTTATGACATAACGAATCATCTATCCAATCTTTATATGCCTGCGAACAAGATTTTTGAAAAATACCCTTAGGATACAAAATATTTAGAAAACTAAAACATCTGTTTGAATTTTCCACTTGCCCCACTTGTGAGGTAAGTGAAAAAATAAGTTTAAAAGAGGTTTTTTCAATATAAGAACACATTTCCTGTTCATATATTTCATGCAAACGATAATTATACTGAATAGAGCACAATTGTGTACTGTTGTGATGCTTTTTGATACTTCAATAAAATCAAAGGGCACGGGAGTGCCTCCATTACATGAGTTTTTTTTGTTTTCGCTACTTAAACTTTTTGAAATCTAACATTTTTTCTCCATTTGTGTCGAACATTACTCTCTATTTCAGGTTTATAGTAAGATAATGAACCTTGGCGATAGTGTTGTTTTGTGTATGCAGATGAATTATCTTTTAAATATTAGGCAAAACTGGAGTCATCAGTGTTGTGCTTCAAACAACGAATGGAAGTCTTCTAAATTTCGATTAAATAAATCATACCTGTTGTTGATATATCTGCAATAGTACTGACTCTTGTATTTAACCTCCACAAATACATTTTTTTCACAAATTATTCATCAAACGGCCTTCGAATGATTTCAAATTGGAGTGAAATGATAGCCTTCCGGTACAACTTTGTTGTAAGAGAAAGGCAAAAATATTAAATCAACTGGAAACATTTTAAAATTAAATTGGTGGTGCAAATCGAAATTATATTACAAGCACTAACAAACCTACGAATGAGAATAGATAGTAGGTATCTATTTTCATTGCAAACTGAAGTTTTATATCACTTACTTTTCCATATTATCTCCAAACAGCTCTTCCCCATCTTCATCTTCGTCGTAATTGTCATCTCGTATGGTCATATCACCCAGAATTTCTTCCTCATTCTCAAATGGTTCAAACTCGCCAACCGGAGAGGTCATTGCGGCGCGTAGATTTCGGCGATCCAAGTCGCTCGGAGTGTTTGGTGGTGGAGAGCTAGGATTGTCCTGCCGGATATAACAAAAGTGTGAGCATGTATATTCATTACCTACTCCACTATCATACTTACAGACATCTTGTAATCTGCGGATTAATGTAAAACTTAGCTACAAAACGCCTCTGCAACCGCACAAAATTAAATAAAATTAATTACTTTTTTTGAAGGCACGTTCGTTCACCATAAACTACAAACGCAACTCTAGCATTTACGCGCGTAAACTTGACAGTACTGCAAGAAATGCAATCAAATGTTTACATATTCTAAGAATGAAAACCCCAAATAATTAAGTTGGAATACACACAGTGAAAAGGCTTAATAACTCACACGGACATTTGAAAGTACCCATTAAATGGTATCAAGTATTGCCTGATTTTCTCAAAATTGCACGAGGCGAACCCTTTATGAAAGGTACCGCCGCGCTTTCTGCACCCCGTTTACTTCTTGATTCTTATGCGTGAATAGCATTGCGGTGTATCGTTTGGCGCGGCCGTACCTTTCGACAGTCATTCGCCGCGTGAAGTTTTGTGCAAGTACCCATTTGGGAACATTACAAACGCCGCGCAGTATCCAAAAAATCTGACAATACCCATATTTTATAAACATTCTGGAATGTCAGAAAATGGTCATTTTTTTGATGGCATATAAAATGAATATTTTTACCCCATTATAAAATATCTTTTTTTGGGGGCCCTTCTTAGCCGTGCGGTAAGATGCGCGGCTACAAAGCAAGACCATGTTGAGGGTGGCTGGGTTCGATTCCCGGTGCCGGTCTAGGCAATTTTCGGATTGGAAATTGTCTCGACTACTCTGGGCATAAAAGTATCATCGGGTTAGCCTCATGATATACGAATGCAGAAATGGTATCCTGGCTTAGAAACCTCGCAGTTAATAACTGTGGAAGTGCTTAATGAACACTAGGCTGCGAGGCGGCAATGTCCCAGTGTGGGGATGTAATGCCAATGAAGATTATAAAATATCTCTACTAGCATAAAATAATGGGTAAATTTGGCCCATGGTTTTAATTATTCAACGACGCCATATTTTTTCCCCCAGTGAAAGTCCGTGGACGAAAATTATCAAAAAAGCCCACAAGAAAGTATTTTTTGGAGATCCACCATCCATATTCCAAGGTGTAATGGTCCGAAAAAGCCTTGGAATTATTCTAAATGTCGAAAGATATCGGAAGATATTGTCAACTGAGCTGAAAAGTCTAGAGTGCTTTGAAAATAGGTCGTATGTGCAAAAGAGAGTCTCTCTTTGGATCTATTCTCTTTAGATTATTACGAAACTATACAAAAGTTTACTTCGAATTTCATGGCAGATATCCAAAGTCAATGGCTTTGTCTATCATGCTAAAGTGGAAATGTAGCAAAACATGCAAAACTAGCCGATATATTAGCGAAAGAGAGCGTGATCAAAGAGAATCTCTCGTTTGCACATACGACCTATTCTCAAAGCAATCTAGAAGTAAGTTTTTCTATACATTCATTCATCACATGCCCTTTTGTAACAAATTTATTACATGTTTTTATAGGCAGATCTTCATTCCTTCAACTCCCAAGTAGTTTGCATCTCTCTGAGCGAAAGGAACTTCAAGTATTTCCTGGATACCAATCTCACAAGAAGACGGTGGCCGTACGCGGGCAGAAAAGTGTCGAAGCAATTTTTCAAGACGGCTCGCTCAACAGTTTTGTTTTATTTTCGATTTTCCGATTTCGAGGCCTCCCGAATAAAAAAGTCCAATAGAATTACAATAGAAATTGTTGTAACAATATGATAAATTTAATTGTAATTACAATAAACTCTATTGTTGCTTACAATAGAATAACAATTAAGAATATTGCTTTCCACCACAAATCCTATTGTAAATGGCTGTTTTACAATAGAAAATAGGGGTTGTTAGTTACCGTAACAATAAAAAAATCGTTTTTTTCTCGAACAAATTTTTGCCATTACAATAGAATTTATTGTAATTGTATTGTCAACATTTTTCTGTCAATAGATTTTATTGTTCGTTTATTGGAACAACAATAAGGCCATTTAACCTTTTGTCTGTGCTCTGGGGTCAATATGACCCCAGGCCACTTTGAGTGGCTACCATTTTTTTAGTTTTCAACCGATTCTCCTAATTTTTGGTAGTTTGGTAAAACTCGCCGAGATCTGTCTTCTAGGTGCAAATTCGCTTGAAAAATCTTGAAAATATTCGCTACAGTGTACTTTTTTCAAAAAACTTACGTTGTCTGTGCTCTGGGGTCAAATTGACCCCAAATTGAAATTGCTATAACTTTTTTAATGTTTGGCCGATTTTAGATTTTTTGGGCTGTTTCGAAAGATAATTTAATCATCTTTTAAATCGTTACCAAAGATTGGCTATAGGTGGACGGGTACATCGTGGGGAGGGATTTTCGTAAAAAGGGTACAAAAACAGTGATTTTTTATGCTTATTTTACTTATATCTGAAAATCCTACCCATTTTGAACTACACCTTTTCGAAAAGGTTAAGCAGGAAGGCGTGTGCTTTCACATGAGGCATTGATTAGTTTAGAGCTTGGCCGCTAGGTGGTGCTATATTTGAATTCATCATTTTAGACTACTCAAGTAATTCCGATAGTTGGAATTTTCCTCATTGTAAATATTCTTATCGCACAAATTTGAAATTTGTAAAGATGACGTCTTTAACAACGTTTGTCTGGTGGGAATGGACTGTCATGTGACGGAATAAATAATTAGGAAATTTACAATTAGGCGGCACTAGTGTACCTACAATATTCTTGCATATATGAAATATTACTTCAGCTCGAGATCCCTCATACCTACACCCAAGTTGTATTCGGCAACATTATTCAGGATGTCCAGGACTACAAAGCGGTGCTCAATATAATGCGCACTTTTTCCAAGATACGGCGCTAGTGAGCTGTTATATTTGAGTATATTGTTCCATGTGAGATCTGATGTATTTTGGTTTGTAGCATTTTTGGCAAACATGAATGTTGTGGTAGAGTTCATCATAAGTTTTTTTTGTATTCAACCTGCTCCAGCGATGCTGCAAATAATAGAATGTGTTCACAGAATATGTTTTAGGTCATCCAAGTGCACAGCCTTATGTGCCGACACCTTCCTAAAACAATTTTAAATACTGATGGCAGTGAGATATTGTAAAAACAAGGCCAAATATATTCAATTACTCAACGCAAAGTAATTTAAGCAATCAACATAAATTTAAAATGTTGCATGTAGGAATTGTTGGGTTAATTTACTTTCATCAATTTAAAAGTTATGTGGAATATCGCATACCCTTATCACGGTTTGGCGAAACCGTCGAAAACAGCTTAGTCAGATTTACTTAACTGGAGCGCGGTGGATTGACATGTTCAAACGTGCTCACATATTGGACAGTGTACGATTTAGCGGTACATAGCCGCGATCGTCATTGATGATGATGCATTGGCGCATATGTATAGGACACTAAGGAAAGAATTTGTTTGGGTGAGGAGCGCGGAATAATAACTTAGCCAAAATGATAGAGACAATAAGAGTCTTCATTGAATCTACATACACGTATACAGGTGTATTGATATAAAGAGGTTGTTGCCCAGTATGAAAAACAGAGAGAACATGATTTTGTTCTTACCAATATAAACTTGAAGGGAAATATTGATATTGGGGTCTAAGTGGTTCGGAAAAGGAAGAGCCGACCCGAAGGGGTAATGATTCTTTAGGGAAAGGGGAATTTAATTCAAAGTCCAGTTGAAAGAAAGAGAAAGCAATTTATTGATTGATTTTTAAGAGTATACTTAAAATCAAAGAGTAACACAAGCGGTAGCTGTTAATAGCTCGGCGGTATGGTGCGCTGTTTTACAAAGAACCCATGCTGGGTTCGAATACAGATGTTTAAGTGAAGGTTTTCACAACTCCGTTGGTTTAGTAGTATCATGCATTATGAAACATTTGGGACTTGTTGAACATTACTCTGTGAGATAGCAATGGTCAAGTTTAGGTGTAAAAGAAAGGGCAGGACTTAGAGATACTCATTTTATACAAAAGATATATTAGTAAATTGAAGTAGCCACTTGAATGTGTGCTCGAAATAAGAGAGTTTTAGAGTGGAAAGAGAACAGAATTTTTCCAAGAGAATTTCAAAGGGGACATCCAAAAAAGGGGGCAAAGTTTCGTAAAGTATGGAAGTCCAATATTAAGGCTGAATTAGCTAATTTATGACAAGAAATTAAATAACTATTGTATAAAATTTGGAAAAAAAGAAGTTGTTTCGGAATTTATGGATTTTTCAAATAAGCTGATTAAGCATTTCGTGCAAGAGAACTTTAGGGAGCATCCATAAAGAATGCAAAGTTGAGTAATGAATGGAAGCTAAAAATTGAGGATATTTATGAAGTTAAAATTAAAACCACATAGTCTGAACAGATAAAAGTGGGATTACGTTATTTAAGGATTCTCGGACTTTTCGTGGGGTCCAAAGTCCAGTCTGATGCAATTCATGAAATCATTATGAAATTCAGAACTCGGATTGACTATATATACCGTGCGCTTCTCCAATTGACTCGGGGTCAGTCCCAAATATTCAGCAGCACCTTTATTGGAATTCGGCGCTTTCTAGGTTTCCCTAGCCGGCCTACCGAATACTCCAATTGAGCTCAGGGTCAGTCCCAAATATTCAGCAGCACCTTTATTGGAATTCGGCGCTTTCTAGGTTTCCCTAGCCGGCCTACCGAACACTCCAATTGAATCAGGGTTGTCCCTTAGACACCTCGACACTCGTGACTAGTGCACGAATCGAGATCTAAGTTTAAATTAATAACTTCTTGAAAAACATAAGTGAACAGTTAAATGTCCGTCGCGGTAAAATCGAGAATCGGTGTTAGAGTCTCAGAATAAGTATCGATAAATAAAAAGTGTTAGTATCTCTGGGAAAGACATTGTCATACGGGAAATAGTGCAAAAGTTTGAAAACGAAAATATTCGAGTTTATAATTATACGAAAGTGTTAATTGTAATGAGTGTAATGAAAGTTTATAAATGTAAAAAAAGTTTATAAATGTACAAACAAGTGATACATAAATAATAAAGTTTTATTCTAACCGTAATTGAGTGTTTGAACTAAAAACCCGAAAAACCAGTGCCGCGCCGTCGGCTTAGAACACTTCATATATCGTGGTAGAAGCGTCTTAATATTCCGCTCGGGACATTTGCACTCCATTTCCACTCCATTTCCACTCCGTTACATATGGTGACAGCGGAAAAAGACTGTTTTCGCAACAGAGGAACGCTAATTTTTGATTAAGTGAAAATCAGTGCCGAAAAAAATAAGAACAAACATCAGATAAGTAGAAGTGGGTTTGCGGAGAAAAAAATACAAAAAAACGACCTCAAGATCGAGCACCAGGTCTTAGATATGGAAACAACAATAATACATGGAATTTTAATATGGTAAGTAACAAACCTTTTTCTTTAATTTGAATGCCTTAAAACATGTTGGATATTATTTCGCATCATCAATAGTGAAAATATTTGCTGATTTTGACATTATTCAAATAAATGTCAAGTTTGGACGATTCATTTGAAAAAGATTCTGAACAATTAGAACAAATTCGAGAATTCTTTTCTAAGGAATTCGATAATTTAAACAAAAATAGAACCAGAACCAGGTCTTTACAGGGTATTTTTCATAAAACAGAAATCTTAAAAGCGGCGTTAGAAGAATTCGAGAACATTGTCCAAAAATATGAACAATTAAACGAAACTGAAATTTGGAATGATTTAACAGATAAACTGGATATTGTGAAAAAGAAATATGAAAATTGTATTCAAATATTAGAAAATACCAAAACAAAAAGAAATACGGAAAAGAACTCTGAAATTCAAGCAGGGAAATTTCATAATTTGAGGAATAGACGTGTGAGTGTTAGTGAAGATCATTTTCCAATTAGTATTGAGGATTTTTCGAATCTGAACGTGTCCATATCTGGCACAGATTTATATTTTGGACCAATACGTGATCCTAATCTTTTATCATCTACATTAAATAACGCTGATCAATCTGAAATTGATACCAAATCTTTGATATTAAACGAGCTACAAGAATTTAGTGTTAAATTTGAGCCGGTATACAAATCATTCTTGAACAAAATGGCTTACGAATTCCCCACAGAAAAAGCAATTAAATGCATTCCAGAATTTCGAGGAACAGCAGCTGAATTGGATGGCTTTTTGTTCCAAGCAGACTATTTTGCAAAATTCATTCCACCAAGGAATGATCAGAATGAGATCCACGAAACCGAAACGGAACTCATTCATGTAATATTATCCAAATTGAAAGGACCAGCAGCATTGCATTTCAAACGAATACATGCCGATACTTGGGTAGAAATTAGAGATAATTTGCAAAGAGAATTCAAAGGAAAATTGAAATTAGAAGAATTGTTTCAAAAGATTGAAACGTTGGAACAAGGGAAAACAGAGACCTTTCAAAGTTACAAAGATAGGGTGCTTACTATGAAACAACACATTGATGAATATGAAGCGAACAGAGGGGGCGGCGAAAATTCATACGCTCTCAGAAACTTACGACTTCATTTCTTAGGAGGGCTTAAAAATAGAAACTTGAAAAACTTAGCCAAAGCACATAAGGAGGATAGTTTGGAAAAGCTGATAACTTATCTGCAGGAGGAATGTATAGATGAGGAGCAGATAGAACAAATTGAGCATAGATTGCAGGATGCTCATATTGCAGAATCACACAGACTTGAAAAAGAAGAGCAAAAATTCAACAACCAAAGAAAAAACTTCGGAAATTTCAGAAACAGAAACAATTTTTACAGCAACAGAAACATTGACCATGACGACAGAAATGATCATAGGAATAGAAATAATGACAGAAACCATTTCAATGGGCAATCTAATAACTACCAGCAAAATCAGAACTACGGATATCCGAATAATAATAGTTATCGAAATCGAAATGATAACTATTCAAGAAATGACAGACATTACAATTCCCTCGCAACGAACGAAACAACTTTGAACAAAATTCTTACAGAAATAACGGTAACCAATATGACAACAATCATAGCCAAAACAATAGAAACAATTCGAATCAAAATTATCGGAATGAATCACCGCATCAAAACAACGGAAATAGAAATTACTTTAATACGAACGGAAATTCAAACTCTGAAAACAGAAGATTCGAACCATTACGTGAAGGAAACTGGAATAACCGAAATTTTGAATACAATCAGAAGCAAAAAAACTAAACCATGGGGGTTTGGATAGGAAAAAGATAGACGGATCCCACTGTTTTTATACACAAGTATATGATACTGATGCACAATACGAAGAAGAAGAAACAGGAAAATTATTTGCAACAAGCCCTATGTATGGAGGCTTTTCAACCGGTTTTTATTGGAAACTGGCAACCGCAGAAAATCCACAATACAATGAGAGATACTACTTGGATACAAGTATCTGTTATAATTTCATTCATCAGAGCACTGCAATCAAAGTCGGAGCAACAAAAATAGACCCATTCAAACATGCATGGATATGCGTAAATGGTAAACAAGTGCCATCCATTGGAACAATATGGATTCATTTAACAATAGGAGAACTAATCATACCGACAAAATTCCACGTGGTGGATAAATTAGGAGTACCAGCCAAAATTGGGTACAAATTTGCTAAGGAGCATATCGAATCAATATACATGAATTTCGAGGAAACACGTTTTAAACTAAAAGATCAGAGAACACTTCTCTAAATGTTTACGGATTTGTAAGCAAGGATTTAATAGAATATGAAGAAAGAGATAAGTACGAGAAAAACATCGATTCGGTTATCCAACAGAATAAGCAGAATTATGACTTTAAAAGCGATATAGATTCCGAATCTATCACAACAGAATCTTCGAAACCCGAAACAACTGAATCATTCTCAGAAATAATTGAACCAATAATGAATGAATCAGGTAGATTTGAACTTTTTTGCAAACAACAAGAATCAATTCGGAACCCACATAATGATGGTCTAGAAAATATCAACTTCAATGTCGACACAAAAGATAATACATGGAAAACATATCCTTACGAAGAGTTTGTAAAAGCAATGCCACAGCTTAGACAGAAATCAATAAGATTGACGACAAAAATACTTGAGGAATATGAAACAGATGCTTTTAATAATTAACAGTCTATCAGCTTATAAAGAACTGAAGAATTTCATCGACCTTCCGTATGGTCTAAAACCACATTTAAATGGAAGAATTTTTTCATTTCCTAATAAAAGAACTTGGGGTATATTAATGAATGGTACTAAGGAAACAGATTTTAACTCGAAAGTATTTTTCAAAGGACTCATAGATGGATTCCATAACGGTCCAGAATTTGCCAAGTTGGCGAAAATTATTCAAGTATTCTCCTTTAAAGATTTACTCCACACATTAAGTTTAGACATTTTAAGATACATAGCAGACACATTCAATAAGGAATTCATAGTGTACACTGCAGATAGAGACAACAATGGAGGCTATACTTACGACAGAAAATTAGCCAAACTAAACGAGGACATGGGATTTGTATTTGTAGCAAAATCAGATAAAACGTGTGGTTATATAGAAAAGCCACAAGACATTCAAAACTCAAACATTGCAGCTCAAGTTACAACGGAATTAACTTATGATAATGATAAATATTTCATGGAGTTGGCGTCAGTGGACAAGCCCATGAATAAAGTAAAATATTTAATAGATACAGGTTCTTCAGTAAACCTATTAAGATATGATTTATTAAGCTATGTAGGCGTTAAAAGTTTTAATACGGATGAGATAATTACACTAGTGGGTATAGAAAATGGTAGTAAAGTAACACTCGGGAGAGCAGACGTAGAATTACTTATCAATGGAATAAGATTTATAACTACTTTTCACTTAGTAGACAATTTAATAATGCCAGGTATCATTGGAATAGAATTCCTTAAACAATATGTATCAAACATTAGTGAAAACTTCAGAACAATTACTTTGAAAGCGGGTGCAAACCATTTCGAAGGTTCGATATCAAGTAGAAACAACAATAGGTACGTGCATACTATTAACAAAATTCAAACAAGTACATTGATCAATCAAAACACGTATTTTAACCAATTCGAAAACGATTGGCAGCATAATGATGATGAGATATGTAAACCAAATCAAGTTATCAACAACATGAGTCCGGAATATGGATCGGATCATGCAGATGAATATTATTACGACGAAACTACAATGATTGAATCTTCAGAACAAAAATTGAATGATAATATGGGCGACAACGATATTGATGAATATGAAGAAAACGAATATCGGGAAGAGAATTCAGAAATACAATGGAAACCTGTGGATTTGGACTCCAACCAAGACTACAGCTTGGTAGAAAACAAGAATCGAGAGCAAATAAGAGGCAATGAACGCAGTAGTAAATTACTAGAAATAATCGAATTCAAGCATTTAAAGAAACCTAACTTCAACGCGATAGAAGAAATTATGGCGAAATATAGCGACGTATTTTATTTGAAAGAAGATAAGCTTACAATTACGAATGCTGCAATGCATGAAATTGAAACCACAACAAATGTACCAATTAATAAACGACAATGCAGATTTCCAGAATCTACCAAGAAGCATATTAATGAAGAAATTGATGAAATGTACAAGCAAGGCATTATTAGGCCAAGTAAAGTCCATGGAATGCACCTGTGTTATGCATTCCGAAGAAAGATTTTGATGAAGAAGGAAACAAGAAATATCGAATTGTAGTAGATTTCAGAGCGTTAAACTTGATTACGAAACCATTCGTATATCCAATTCCATTAATAGATGAAATAATGGACAATTTGGGGGATAGTGCATATTTTTCAACCATTGACTTAAAGTCAGGATTTTATCAGGTTCCAATTCACCCTAAAGATGCAGCCAAAACTGCTTTCTCAACACCAAGAGGACATTTTGAATTCACAAGGATGCCAATGGGACTAAGAAACAGTCCATCAACCTTTCAAAGATTAATGAACACAATAATTTACGAGATTAAAGATGTCAAAGCTATTGTTTATTTAGACGACATCATTGTTTTTGGAAAAACAATAGAGGAACATAACGAAAATCTTATTAAAATACTTGAAGCTCTTAGAAGGCACAATTTGAAAATTGAGCCTACGAAATGTCAAATTCTGAAAACTCAGTTAAAATTCTTAGGACACATGGTAGATAAAAATGGAAAACGACCATTAAATGATAATATTAAAGTTATTAAAGAAATGTCTGTACCCAAGACAGTGAAAGGAGTACCCAAGTAACCATGAAGCTATATATGCTTGTAAAAAACACAGCCCTAAAAGTTGACTTAAAGTGGAAAAGGGCAATTATAAGACCGAAATAATGGTTCATTACTTTGGCATGTTGAAATAAAGCACCAGTAATGCATCGCCGCATTCGTACTGCTGATTTAGAGTATCGTTGTCTGACAGTTGATAAATAAATGCAACAACACATCGTTAAAACAGATCTAATGCAATTAGCATTTAGCATGCCGATTTGTGATTGATATATGTGCAATATTGTAATGCTTGGTGTTACTTGGGTAAGATCATTTTTAGGAACTGTGAACTTCTATGTCAAATTCATACCTGGAATAGCCGAGAAACGGAAACCCTTGAATGAATTATTGAGGAAAAATGTTAAATTTGTTTGGTCGGATGACTGCCAAAAAGCATTTGAGGAACTGAGAAACTTTTTAACATCGGACTCACTCTTATCCAGACCAAATTATAAAGACACGTTTGTTATTACTACCGACGCGAGTGAACATGGCATTGGTGCGGTACTATCGAATGAAAATTCAATTGATAAACCCATAGTTTATGCTAGTAGGAGTCTTATAGGAGCAGAAAAAAGGTATCATACAATCGAAAAAGAATTACTCGCAATAGTGTGGGCAGTTCAGCATTTCAGACATTACATATATCATCAGAGGTTTATTGTCTATACGGATCATAGACCGCTAATTTCATTATGGCATTTAAAAGAAACTTCGCCAATTCTCACACGCTTAAGATTGAAATTACAAGGATTAGAATGTGACATTAGATACAAACAGGGAAAAGAGAACATTGTAGCAGATTTTTTATCTCGGCTTCCAACTGCCGAAAATCAATCTCTCAAAAACACAGAATCAGAGGAACAAATTATTGCTGTTGTTACACGTCAGCAGCTTAAAAAACAGCAGGAACTCTACTTGTTTGAACCAGTAAATGCAATAAAAGATAATAATTCGCCAAATACAAACATAGACAACGACAAAAACTTGCCTATTGTAACGGATCAAAATCAAATTAATGATGATATGACTCAATCATATGATATAGACAAAAATTGTGACGTTGAAGATTCCAATATGACCAACGCATACGAAGAATATTTGGAATCATCTAAAGAAAATTCAATTGACATAGAACAATTAGTAATTTCAAAATCACTAAAGGATGACTCAGCCGATATTAATATCGTTATTTTGAACAGTAGATCAAAATACAATGAAATTTCACAAATCACCAATTTACCGCATGGAATAAAAGACTTTAGCGAAAATGGAATACTATCGATTCCACAGGAAAACATATTTGGAATAATTGTTGACGGGAAAAGTAATTCAGTAATCAACAGCAGAAAGTTTTTCCAGAAATTAGATAAATGTTTAAGCGATAATGGAACTATGATTAAAGCTTCAAATAAAATTCATGTCACATCGTTTCGAAAAATAAAACAGTTTGATATATTAGAAATATTACAATTTCTAGCAACCAAATATGGCTTAGTTTTCAGCCTATATAACGCAGATTCCGAACGAATTCAAATTAATACTAATGAGATTGAAACAATACTTAGAGAATTTCATGATGCTCCCTTAGGAGGACACGTCGGGGCACGCCGGATGCGAAAAAGAATTGGATTAATTTTCGTGTGGCAAAACATGAGACGAGATATTGACAACTATGTTCGGCAGTGTGCCTCTTGTCAAAAGAATAAAATTGGTAAATCACACAAAATACCAATGAAAATTACTACCACTGCTTGTGAACCATTCGAAAAATTATACATGGATATTGTAGTTCTACCGGAATCGGAATGGGGGAACAAATATGGGCTTGTCATGCAAGATGACCTGACACGTTTTCTGGTGGTATCACCTATGAGCAACCAAGAAGCCGAAACTGTTTCAAGAACTTTTGTAGAAAATTTAATTTGCAAGTACGGGACACCCTTAGAATTGGTTACAGACCAAGGATCAAATTTTATGAGTAAATTTTTCAAACACATTTGCAAAATTTTGAAAATTAAAAAGATTAATACTAGTGCTTATCACCCACAGGCAAATTTAGTAGAAAGATCTAACAGAGAATTGAAAATGTATCTTAGACAATTTGTAGGTGGTAATCCACAATTATGGGATCAACACTTAAACTACTTCTCGTTTGAATATAATACGACAAACAACGGATCAACGAATTATACTCCGTTCGAACTCCTATATGGAAGAAAAGCAAGAATCCCGTCATCAATTTATACAATTACCGAGTCAGAATTAAACTATGATGACTACAGTAAAGAAATGAAAATAATTTTTAAAAGATTGCATGAAAATGCAAGACAAAATTTAATAATATCGAAGGAAAAACGTAAGGAAATTTACGATAAGAACTCTGACGAATGGCAGCCCATGTGGATATGGTTCTCGTTCAAGCCAACCCAACGGGTGCAGGACAAAAATTACAGGCCTTATGGAAGGGCCCCTATGAAATTGTCGCTTTTCCTAGCGAACAAACAACAATCATTAAAAATGGGAACAAATTGGAGAAAATACATAATAACAGATTAAAAAAATACAATAACTAATACCAAACATTTGATTGTTTTCATCTTCTATAATTAAGCAGTTTTCACAAATATGACGAAGTAATGTTACAGTTGCACAAAAACCTTGAATGGACACCCATCAAAGCCTTAGCATGAAACAGAACGGAATTATTATCTTTGATTACTCTAAAAATATCATGGACTTTGAAAATGGAAAGTATTTCAGACATCTAATACGAAAAAATGGAAACATTAATTCAATTAAAGGTAATTGGTAATTATTGCTTTATTATGCAATAATCAAATAAATAAAAATAACCATAGGATAATTTACTAAATCATAACAAATTGAGTTAGGAACTTATAATTTTGCATACTAATATACATATGTTTATAGTACAACTAATAAATTTTCATTTGTTTTTTATTTTAAAATGTTTATAAATACTATGAATTAATCGCAAGGATTGAGTATCATTTCAGAAGCACGCCTAGAGCCATGATCGATGAGGGGGGAGAGGTTGTAGCAATTTCTCAACCAAAACCGCCCTAAATACTAAAGAAGTAAGTATAACACGATAGACGTAGCAACAAGTATTTTGCAGGAAGAAATTTTTATTGAATTTATACGTCCCCAAAAACCTGCAGAAGACATTCATTGCTACAACACAAAGATAAATTTAATGGGAATAATACTGGGAAAACAAAATAATCGAAAAAAATGATAATAATAGTAAGTAAGGTTCATAATAAAATGTGATAAATATAATAACTTAAGCATGTAAAAAGGTAGCAAGGAATTAATACCGAATCGAATAACTAAAGTAAGTGAAAGGTAACAAAGACTGTAGGAGCAGGTCCTTATATTTGCAAAGTCTAATAAAAATTATAGGATAGTGAACTATTCACAATAATTTGAGAAAATTTAAATATGCACAACTTACTCGAGAGACGGTCGAGATAGCATCTATTGAAGACGAACAGACGACATTGGCAGAGAAGGAAGACATCAACGGCTCACGATATACATACCATAGTTAATTGGTATCACCGGAACGACGGGTCATACGGTGGGTTGAAGATCGAGAGTGTGGGATCAGGAGACGGAAGACGAAATATTCGGAGGTTAACAATGAAGGCGAACTCAACCAGGAAGTGAAAGTGTTAAATACATCATACGAAATCAACAATACGAATTAAAGTGACAAATAACAGGCGAAGACGGATGTGCATCATAAGATAAGTGAATGACAAGACATTATACAAAGCTGAAAGCAAGGACATATTCAGGAGCATCATCATACACAACCGAAAGTGCAAGAAGAGATTTTAATTCAACCCCTGGAGATGATTTTGGAAGAGTTAAAGTAACACAATAATGACGGAACGAGCAGATACAAGTCGCCTCACAAAGATAAAAACAGCGTTAAGACGAAATTTTAGAACAATCAACAATTCAACAGTGTTCATCAATTTAACCAGACGGCCCCAAAAAGTCAATTCAAAGCAGAAGTCCTAAAACTACAGCGGAGGCGGGTCTAACACAAAGGCAACTTATCAAGTAATCAAAATTTCCACAAGCTGAAGCCAATACACAGCGAAATTCAAAAGCAACAACAAAGACTTCGAATCAAACACAAACAATGCGAACATCATGATAACGGTACAACATCTAAGAATCCATACATTTAAGCAGTGTGACACACGTCAATTCATCACGACTTGCTAACTAGCAACTTATCTGAACGGAAGCAGCTTAAAACTATTGAAAGGGCACTGTAATAACGTCAAACTATTACAATGTTACATGCAGAAAATCATTGAAATACAACTAGAGCAGAGCTACTTCTACTCCGCTGGAGATAACACGTCAAATTTATACAAGTGGCCGGTACAACAGCAATTTTTGCACACAACAAACAATTTCATCGAAGACTACAAATTTAGACGGCAGTACAAAGGTACCCACACGAGAGGAGCAGCTTAAGAGACGAAACAACTAAGGCATCGGAAAGCACAAGACGATACGGAAGAATCAAACAGCAGACTAGGAACACACCCTGCACTCGAGATTTACAACCAACCAAGTGATCAACAACACGAATGATTATGAGGACGCAAGAGCAACACCAAGTAAAGGCGAGGTGATTCGAGAAGGCATCATCAGGTAAGAAACTCTCGAGAAAGTTTATGTGCAAATATGCGAATACTTAAAAGATTAGAGGAAATAAAATGGTCACACGACGAAAGAAAAAAGGGATATAACAGGGTGATTTGATAGATTAGAAGAACACGTAATAGATGCAGTATGGTCAGAAAAAAAAAAAAAGTTTTTTTTATCATAAAATAAGTTGATATAACACTAAGATATGGGTGAAAAATAATTTTGAGATAATACAAAGAGTAAGAATTAGGGCAAAATATTTGAAAAAATTGCCAAACGCGTACAATTATATAGCATTTAAAGATTACAAAAAAAAAAAATGATTGTTATGATAAATTTGAAGAATAATAGGGAACATGAAAATTGCTGTGGAATAATTATATATATTAACTCAGAATCGTATCAATGTATTTAAATCATGGTCAAGAGAAGCGTTAAAGAATAACAAAATTACAATCGTAAATTTTATGTTCCTATAAATAACGCTAGATTTAAACATAAAATTAGAAAGTAGCTCATGTTCCAAAGGAATATTATACATAATTCAAAAATGTTAGCCGAACCATATCAAAGATCTTTAAAGTAAACTTCGTAAGAAATTATTATTAAGAGAATTTATAAAAACACATACAGAACGAATAACATCAAGAGATTCTAACACTAAACTCCACCGAAAGTAAAATTCAGATATGACAGATAATAGTTAATGATTGATAAACAACGGACCATTGAATGATTAAATAATTGAAAAATATATATGTTTTTGGCCTACCCTAACAAGCGAAGGATCATTTTCTTAATGAACCTTCACCTCGTTTGTGTGGGAGGAGATGAACGGCCTTGAGATCCTTCATCACTCCTCATATCGGATCACGGGATATATCGTAGGAATCTTTAAACCAAACATAGAAGAAAGCGTAAAACTTTGAGACAGACTCAGCTGACCCATTTACTTGCGATCAGCTGATCCAAAACAAATTAAAATAAACGATCGTGCATACGAAATAATATACATACAAGAGAGCAAAAACATTGCCACTGGTGAGGGACCAACGCCCGGCGATTCACATACGGAGCATCATATTTCAATTTTATTAGTGGCAATTATTGTACGCAGGGAAAACGTTCATTACCTTTCCCAACGTAATGGGACGACAAGTACGTTATTAAGGGTCAATGTGGCATAAAATCACTATTGACAGTATAATTCATGTTACTTTTGACCGTTTGACCGATATATTTACTCGGATTTTCCGGCGCAAACAATTGAGCATAATCTACTATATATGCTCAACTCGATGGGATGGAAGGATATGCACAGCCTTATGTGCCGACACCTTCCTAAAACAATTTTAAATACTGATGGCAGTGAGATATTGTAAAAACAAGGCCAAATATATTCAATTACTCAACGCAAAGTAATTTAAGCAATCAACATAAATTTCAAATGTTGCATGTAGGAATTGTTGGGTTAATTTACTTTCATCAATTTAAAAGTTATGTGGAATATCGCATACCCTTATCACGGTTTGGCGAAACCGTCGAAAACAGCTTAGTCAGATTTACTTAACTGGAGCGCGGTGGATTGACATGTTCAAACGTGCTCACATATTGGACAGTGTACGATTTAGCGGTACATAGCCGCGATCGTCATTGATGATGATGCATTGGCGCATATGTATAGGACACTAAGGAAAGAATTTGTTTGGGTGAGGAGCGCGGAATAATAACTTAGCCAAAATGATAGAGACAATAAGAGTCTTCATTGAATCTACATACACGTATACAGGTGTATTGATATAAAGGGGTTTGTTGCCCAGTATGAAAAACAGAGAGAACATGATTTTGTTCTTACCAATATAAACTTGAAAGGAAATATTGATATTGGGGTCTGAGTGGTTCGGAAAAGGAAGAGCCGACCCGAAGGGGTAATGATTCTTCAGGGAAAGGGGAATTTAATTCAAAGTCCAGTTGAAAGAAAGAGAAAGCAATTTATTGATTGATTTTTAAGAGTATACTTAAAATCAAAGAGTAATACAAGCGGTAGCTGTTAATAGCTCGGCGGTATGGTGCGCTGTTTTACAAAGAACCCATGCTGGGTTCGAATACAGATGTTTAAGTGAAGGTTTTCACAACTCCGTTGGTTTAGTAGTATCATGCATTATGAAACATTTGGGACTTGTTGAACATTACTCTGTGAGATAGCAATGGTCAAGTTTAGGTGTAAAGAAAGGGGCAGGACTTAGAGATACTCATTTTATACAAAAGATATATTAGTAAATTGAAGTAGCCACTTGAATGTGTGCTCGAAATAAGAGAGTTTTAGAGAGTGGAAGAGAACAGAATTTTTCCAAGAGAATTTCAAAGGGGACATCCAAAAAAGGGGGCAAAGTTTCGTAAAGTATGGAAGTCCAATATTAAGGCTGAATTAGCTAATTTATGACAAGAAATTAAATAACTATTGTATAAAATTTGGAAAAAAAAGAAGTTGTTTCGGAATTTATGGATTTTTCAAATAAGCTGATTAAGCATTTCGTGCAAGAGAACTTTAGGGAGCATCCATAAAGAATGCAAAGTTGAGTAATGAATGGAAGCTAAAAATTGAGGATATTTATGAAGTTAAAATTAAAACCACATAGTCTGAACAGATAAATGTGGGATTACGTTATTTAAGGATTCTCGGACTTTTCGTGGGGTCCAAAGTCCAGTCTGATGCAATTCATGAAATCATTATGAAATTCAGAACTCGGATTGACTATATATACCGTGCGCTTCTCCAATTGACTCGGGGTCAGTCCCAAATATTCAGCAGCACCTTTATTGGAATTCGGCGCTTTCTAGGTTTCCCTAGCCGGCCTACCGAATACTCCAATTGAGCTCAGGGTCAGTCCCAAATATTCAGCAGCACCTTTATTGGAATTCGGCGCTTTCTAGGTTTCCCTAGCCGGCCTACCGAACACTCCAATTGAATCAGGGTTGTCCCTTAGACACCTCGACACTCGTGACTAGTGCACGAATCGAGATCTAAGTTTAAATTAATAACTTCTTGAAAAAACATAAGTGAACAGTTAAATGTCCGTCGCGGTAAAATCGAGAATCGGTGTTAGAGTCTCAGAATAAGTATCGATAAATAAAAAGTGTTAGTATCTCTGGGAAAGACATTGTCATACGGGAAATAGTGCAAAAGTTTGAAAAACGAAAATATTCGAGTTTATAATTATACGATAGTGTTAATTGTAATGAGTGTAATGAAAGTTTATAAATGTAAAAAAAGTTTATAAATGTACAAACAAGTGATACATAAATAATAAAGTTTTATTCTAACCGTAATTGAGTGTTTGAACTAAAAACCCGAAAAACCAGTGCCGCGCCGTCGGCTTAGAACACTTCATATATCGTGGTAGAAGCGTCTTAATATTCCGCTCGGGACATTTGCACTCCATTTCCACTCCATTTCCACTCCGTTACACAAGAAAACCCTGGAATTAAGGCTTTTGGGTCTACATGCGTAACCAAAGATCAGCCAATTTGCCGCCTATTTGTAAAATTCCCAATTATTACTTCCGTCACAAGACAGTCCATTCCCACTGGAAGACCTTTGTTCAAGACGCCATTTTAACAAATTTTAAATTTGTGCGATAAGAATATTTACACTGAGGAGAATTCTATATATCGGAATATCTTGAGTGACGGCAGACCAGGGACAGCGACAGCAGAAAACAGCGTACCGGATTTCAGGATAGGAAGCACGAAAAAGAAAAGAACACGCGAGAAATACTTTCGGAAAAACTTTATTAAAATCGAGTGAAAAAATACATGTGTACGCGGCGGCGAATAACTTTGAATAGTAAGCAAAAATAACGGTTGTTGTTATTGCCGGGTAGATGAAATCTGCAGTCAGTTGTAGATGGATTCTCAGTAGATCGCACACGGAGAGGTGCGCTTATTTGGAGCAGTGTAACAGTGCACACTTAACACTCCTCCTCAATGTGGAACTGCTTCACTGATAGACCTCAATCCCCAGCATGTCACAACACTTCTTGTGCTTCAGCGGCCCCAATGGCTTCGTAAATACATCTGCTAACATCTCCTCCGTCGGGCAGTATTGTAGAGCTATCTCCTTAGTAACGCAGAGCTCGTTCACGAACCGTTGCTTCGTGTCGATGTGCTTGGACCGACGACTTTGCCTCTCACTGCGCACGAAGGTTAAGCACGACTGATTGTCTCCCATGATAATCGTTGGCTTCACTTGTTGCTCCCCAAACTCCTGCAGTAGCTGCCGCAGCCAAACGGCCTCTTGGCAGGCCTCGCTTAGAGCCACATACTCCGCCTCCATGGTCGAGAGTGTGACACTAGATTGCCGTCTGCTAGCCCAAGACACCAGTCCACCAGCGAACAAAAACACTGAACCTGAAGTTGATCTTCTCGTGCTTACATCGCCCGCCCAATCGGAATCGGAATAGCCGACCAAATCCTGCTTTGGATCTCCTCCTATCTTTACTGCATAGTTTCGAGTTGCTTTCACATAACGAAGTAAACGCTTTGCTGCGGTCCAATCTGTTTCGGTGGGCGAACAGAATTTCCGCCCCAGAATGGCTGTGCTGGCTACAATATCTGGCCTAGCAACAACACCAAGGTAGAGCATTGCTCCTACGAGGCTTCGGTATCCTGTTACATCGTCTAGAAGCTGGCTCAAATCTTCTATCTTCGGGTAGCCAACATCCATTGGCGATTTTGCTGGTTTTGCGTCGACCATGCCGTATTTATTGACCAGGTTATCGATGTAGGTTCCCAAGCGTATCTTGAACTGATCACCGTCGCGATCCACCTCCATGCCCAAAAAATGGCGTACTTGACCTAGGCAGGTCATTTGAAAATCGTTTTGCAGACTCTCGAATAGTTTCACAATTTCTGCCTCCTCGGATGATGCGATTAACAAGTCATCTACGTAGACCAAAAGAAACACAGTAGTTGAAGATGTTTTCTTGATATAGAGACATGGATCGGACTGCGCTGCTTCGAATCCGTGTTTCGTTAGAATCTCTTTCAATTTCCGGTGCCAGCACCTTGCTGACTGACGCAAACCATAAATGCTCCGTTTGAGCCGACACACCATCTCCTCCTTTCCCTTTACTTCGTATCCGACAGGCTGCTTCATGTACACCTCCTCGTCTAACGTTCCGTAGAGGTATGCGGTTTTCACGTCGAAGTGGTGGACGATTAACCTTCTCTTGGCAGCTACAGACAGGAATATGCGTAGAGTGACATGACACGTTACCGGTGCAAATGTTTCCTCAAAGTCAATGCCATGGCGTTGGGAGAACCCCTTGGCAACGATTCGAGCTTTATGTTTCACCACTTCATTACGTTCGTTCCGCTTCAGACGATACACCCACCGTGAACCCACGGCCTTTCTTCCTGGTGGCAACGGGACGAGATTCCATGTTCCGCACTGCTCATGTGACTTCATTTCGTCGTCCATTGCCTGACGCCATTGTGAGCTTTCAACGGCCTGTTGAAAATTTACCGGTTCTTCTGTAGCGCAAGCAGCTATTCCCACATCGTAATTCAACACGAAATCATCAAAACGTTGCGGAACCTTTCCGCGCGTTTCTCGACGGGGTCGTCGAACGTCATCGGCTTCTGTCTCCTGATCCGCAGCTTCAAAATATTCGTCAGCGCCCGAATTGTCACTTTCCGCATGCTCTTCAATCTCCTCCTTGAAGGGTATCAGCTGTATCTCGCTATTAGCGACCGGTTTCTTGCCTGGAGCCGGAATATCCATTGGGAATTCGGCGGAAGATGATCCATTGCCAAGTTCCAAAATTTTTGCGTCCCTACTTATGGTGACCAAGTCCGTTTGTGGGTCTAGGAAACGGTAACCCTTGTGCTCGTTCGAATAGCCAACGAACACCAACTTCGTAGCCTTCTGGTCCATTTTGCTACGTTTGACATCCGGAACATGGACGTAGGCGTAGGAACCAAACACCCTCAGATGACTCAGGTCCGGCTTATTTCCCCACCATAGCTCGTGCGGTGTCTTAGGTATAGACTTGGAGGGTAAACGGTTCTGCAAGTAGGTCGCTGTCAAAACCGCCTCACCCCAGTATCGCTTGTCAAGTCCAGCATCCAACAACATGCACGTGGCCATTTCCGTGATCGAACGGTTCTTCCGCTCGGCCACTCCATTCTGTTGTGGGGAGTACGGTGTGGTGAACTGCGGTTTGATGCCTTCTTCTTTATAGAACCTGCGAAGATCACCGTTGTCGAACTCACCACCGCCATCCGAACGCACTACCTTCGGTTTTCGACCAAAAATGTTCTCGGTCCAGCGAACATACTCCTTCAGATTCTGTGCAGCTTCACTCTTGTTCCGCAACAAATAGGTGACGGTAAATCTGCTATAATCGTCGATGATATGCATCACGTACCGATTGCCACTCGGCGTCGTGTGCTTCATCGGGCCACACAAATCTGTGTGCACGATGTCCAAGACAGAAGAAGACTTTCTTTCGGTAATGGGAGGAAATGGGGCGCGGGCAGACTTGCCCTCCAAGCAACATTCGCATACTAGTTTCAAATTACAGTCGCTTACCTTCACGCCGCTTGCCAGTTGCTCTTTGTTGATTCGCTCTATAGCTGCCCATTCACGGTGGCCCAACCGACGATGCCACTGGTGTTGGCAGTTCACTAGATGATGGCCGCCACTCACCTTCAACGACGATTCTCCGCACCGCAGATGGTACAAATTACCGCAACGTTCACCTACAGCAACCACTTCTCCACCAGCGTTGACTATCCGGCAACTCGTGTCGTCGAAACACACCGTTAGCTGTTTCTGTGCTAGCTTGCCTACGGAAATGAGACTAGTTGAAAGCTCCGGAACATACTTCACCTCCGCCATCGTGATTCGGACTGGTTTGTTATCGGAATCGACACCGAATAAAACTCCTCTGCCTTCACCCTGAATCTGGGTCTTTTTGCCATCGGCCACTGTTATCCAGCCGCCGGGAAACTCCCGTAGCTCCTCAAAAAACGACCTGTCATTTGTCATATGGGCACTCGCCCCGCTGTCAATGACCCACGACAAACACTGCTCGCCGACAGTAAATGCTACGCTGCGACTGTCGCTGTGGGCGGCCTTCGCCCCTTCGTTTCTCGGCTCACGTCTCGAATTACCTTCACCATCCCTTCTGGAAGCAAGCAGCTTCCGGCAATTCCTGCGCAGATGGCCCGGTTTCTTGCAGTGGTGGCAGACTCTTGTTTCCTTACCGCTGTTCGTCCTATTCTCCGCTGTGCGCATCGCCTTCTCGATCTTTATCTTCACGTCCCCTCGTTCAAGCCGACGATGGTACTCGTCCATTAGTTTTGCTTTCACTAAATCCAACGATATGTCGTCATCGGACCGTGAATCGAGCGCCGAAACAATACTATCGAATGATGGGGGTAGGCTGCGGAGCACCATACACACTTTCGTATCGTTGTCGAGCGTCGTGCCAGCAGCGCTAAGCCGGTCCAGCGTTTCATCCATAGCCATCAAATGCTGCTCAAGGTCACCGTTCTCCGCAAGATTGGTAGAACAAAGCTTCTTCAGAAGGCTGACACGAACGGATCTGGACGTCTTCTGATGGTAACTTTTCAATGCGTTGAAAACATCCTTGGCATGCAACTTTCCCTTCACTAATGACAGCTGGCTATCCTCTAATAGCAACACTAGCGTGGCTCGTGCTTTCCGATCGGCGACTTTCCATTCGGCAAATTCATCTTCGTCGACTTCGTCCTCAACGGGGGCAGCTTCCTCGATGACACGCCAAAGGTCTTCTCGGCACAGCAGCATCTCTACCCGTACACACCATGTTTGCCAATTCGTCCCATTTAGTTTTGGGATCATGAACTTGGCATCACTCATTGCTTCCTTCCACTTTCTTCTGCGGTCAAAAACTAACCTCACTCCGTTGAGCGGAAAAATCACTGGCTAACGAAACCACCTCGGCTCTCTTGGCCGGAACACTTTTCGCACTTTCTATTTCGTTCCGCGACTGGGACCACAACCTGACGGCAGACCAGGGACAGCGACAGCAGAAAACAGCGTACCGGATTTCAGGATAGGAAGCACGAAAAAGAAAAGAACACGCGAGAAATACTTTCGGAAAAACTTTATTAAAATCGAGTGAAAAAATACATGTGTACGCGGCGGCGAATAACTTTGAATAGTAAGCAAAAATAACGGTTGTTGTTATTGCCGGGTAGATGAAATCTGCAGTCAGTTGTAGATGGATTCTTAGTAGATCGCACACGGAGAGGTGCGCTTATTTGGAGCAGTGTAACAGTGCACACTTAACATTGAGTAGTCTAAAATAATGAATTCAAATATATCACCACCTGGCGAAAAGTTCCAAACTTATCAACGCCTCATGCCGAAGCACACGCCTTCCTGCATAATCTTTTTAAAAAAAGGTTCAGTTCAAAATGGGTAGGATTTTCGGATATAAGTAAAATAATCATGAAAAATCACTGTTTTTGTACCCTTGTTTACTAAAACCCCTCCCCGCGATGTACCCGCCCACCAATAGTCAATCTTTGGTTACGATCTGAAAGATGATTAAATTATCTTTCGAAACAGCCCCAAAAATCCAAAATCGGCCAAACAATAAAAAAGTTATAGCAATTTCAATTTGACCCCAGAGCACAGACATACAATAGAAGAACAATCCAGCTTTCCACGCTCGGTAATGGTGGCTTGTCGGTGTGTAAAAATCAATCGGTCGCTGTACTGTTTGACACTAGCTGGAGGAAAACTCACTGTCGAAAAGGCCTTTTTTCCCTTCCCCTCACCCAGGAACGCCAGTGGGCTTTCCTCCAGCTAGTGTCAAACAGTACAGTGACCAATTGATTTTTACACACCGATGAGCCGCCATTACCAGCTTTGATAGAATTGATTGCTCATCAATAAAATGTATTGTAATTTTATGATATTTTAATGTAATTCTATAGTATTTTCTATTCGGGCTGCTACACAATCCGAAACATCGTTCTTGCATCATTGGTCACAACCCAAAAAGGCCTTTCTTGCAGTTGAGATGTCATCCATATCATCGCGATCGTCGTGTCATGGGAAACATCGAAACTGGGTGCACGGGGTGCATGGGGAACATATTGTCGGCGTAGCACCAAGTTAGAATTCGGAAGTCGGGACTTCCGAACCGAACTTTCTTCCCAAGTTTTATTTGTCAAACTAATTGATGCGTTGTTTAGCGCATCTTTAGGCGAATCCAGCGCACTACTTCCGAAGTTGGGAAAGTTGGCTGTATCTGGAGAAAAATCCAACTTCGGTATAAAAAGCGGTATAAATTTATTTTGGTGACATTCGTATACGGCGAAAAATCTTTAATTCTAGCATAATTTTTCATAACGACGTATGTAACAATTATGAGGATTCGAGAAATCCTTTGCAGAAAGTTGGCAAAACTTTTTCTAAAACTGTTTTAAAACTAAATCTTTTTTCAATACTTTTTTCCGCTGGCATGCATCATTACATGACACGTAATAAGCGTGCTTCACAGCAAAGCTAAGTTCATTCAAATTCACTGTGAAAAACGATAAAATTATACATACACCGGTATGCTACACGCACGTCGGTGTACATTGGTCGGTTTTCCATAGTGCACGATTGACGCAACTGCAGTTTTGTTTTGTTTTGCTTTTTTTGTTACATACACGTAAAAAAATAACCTTATATGTTATGGCAAAAAAACATTCGAAAATACTTATACTCTTCATTATGCCACCAAATGAATGATCCCATATCAAAAAGCTAATAACATTCATAAGTTAATGAAAAGTATAAGTTTCCGAATGTATGTGACTAATACGATGTATAAGTTTTTTCTTATACATGTCATTAAGCGCCTGCTTTGGTAAAAAAGTATTAGAAATATTAATAATAAACAACATTACATTTTTTTACGTGTAGGTCGCTCTTAGTTCCCATATGTTAAAGCGATGTATGTAACAGTGAAACTTCAAAAATAGAAATTTTTACATACGTCGATTCGCAAAAAGATTGAATCAAAGAATTTTAAGATCTGAAATCAGTAAAATCGATGCGTATTATATAAAGCCGCGTGTGATTGTTACGTTGTATTAAAAACCCCGTTTTGTTTACTTTTGTTACATACGTCGTTATGAAAAATTATGCTTGAATTATTCACTACTCCGAGCTCCAAGTCGTGCAATCCGCGAAGTCGAAGCAATTAATTCTGCTCTTCCCTCCTATGGGAAATCCTATTGCTATCTGTCAGAGTTTGAGTGAAACATGGCCGCCATCTCCTCCTCTTTGTTGCTCTACTGTAAAAACCCATAGAGCTTGCTGACGTTTAGTCACCTTTCTCTTGCACGCTCACAGAGCGAATAGGATTTGTTTTCATCGGGAAACGCTTCGGAAGCGTTTCCCGATGAAAACAAATCCTATCTGCTCTGTAAGCGTGCAAGAGAAAGATGATTAAACGTCAGCAAGCCTTATAAAGAACTGTCATTGTTTGTGTGAAGAATTTTGCTTCGACTTCGCGAATTATGTACGTCATCAGTTTTTGTTTACGTTTTGCACCATCCACTAACACGCTAGCATTTGGTCTTCTTCGTCACCTTAATATCTATAGTCATTGGTGCTCGTGCTCATCATTTCAAAATATTTATATCCTTCTTTCAATGTGTAATTTTTACATTGTCGAATGTAAAATTTTAAAAATTTTAATGTTAGAATAATCCGATCATTGTCTTATTTTCAAAATTTAGCTATTATTATAGCTATACACAAGTTGTTTTCGTAAGTACATACATTATAAAACAAATAATGGATATAAAACTAATCATAAATTATAGTGTCACGTCATGAGTCGCCCACAACGAACGATTAAGCCGAGATCGGCAAATTTGTTTATCAAAAATTTGGATGACGGAATCGATAGTAACCGGTTGCGTGAATTGTTTTCACCCTTCGGAACAATAACTTCCGCTAAAGTAGAACGGCAGAACGACGGACAATCAAAGAAGTATGGATTTGTTTGTTACGGTGCGGATTCTGAAGCCGCACTCAAAGCAATGTGTTACATGAATGGACGAATTATTGCGGGAAAGCCAATCTACGTAAATGTAGCACAGAAGAAAGAACAGCGAAAAATACTTTTGGCTGCGCAATTCAGCAAGTCAAGCGATGTGCCAAAACCAGCGGACGAAGATGATGAAATGCCGACATCCTAAGATGGTATACAATGGAACACAATTGTCGAAGAATTATTACGACCATAGGCTTCTGCAGGTATTTTAACAGAACGTACAATTTTGATCGACAAATGTGTCAATAGAAATAGAGACTATTTTGAGAACAATTCCGGATAAGTAATACATACGGTAACATGACCAATAAAACATGATACAAAGTATCTTGATATGTAATTAGTTTTACGAACCGTGATGTCAAGTGATAAATAGCGCGTGAGTGTGGACATAGTGGTATAAGTAAACTTTTATGAATAAATAAAGCTTCAAATACCTACGTAATAACGTGTGATTTATTTAGAGTTCAGATTCTGAATGATAAGAAGAGCTTCTTAATACGCTGTCTAGTAGTTTAATAGTTTATTGAGCCCGCAAACCTTCTACAACATTTGTTTCAGTGAGGTCAAGGAAGTAGCAAAGTTGTTGATTACTGTAAGCACGCCCGTCGATCAGCGAGTCCATTGTGCACCGTACACTACCAATGCTACTCGTCGTCTGTGTCATACAGAATGATAACTTGGATGATAAGCAAAAAGCGCATGTTATCGACAAATTGATAATCTATATCCATTCTATTTTTTTTAAATCTGCTAATGAGACATATTTGCTAAAACCTAAAATTTTGCTTAAATCTAGAGCCATCTTAGTGCTAGTTGTTTTATCCACATGAATTAGGGGAAATGACGGCTTTGGCAGGTTTTGTTCTATTATTTTTTTTATGTCTTTATTAAGGAGACTTTCAGCCCGAGGCTGGCTCGTCTCCTTGTTCTATTATTGTCAGGGGGTTTTCTATAACTAATTATGCTCAAATTGGGCCTAAACATTCTTTGCATATCTGCCAAAGCCGTCATTTCCCCTAATTACCTCCGTAAATCATTATTGTGAGTTTATGGTATATCTTAATTGAAATGTGAAATTTTTCTATACTCTATTGGTTGTTTCTATCCAGTTTACGAATACGATACAAAATAAGTGAGAAACTAAGATAGGTACCCAAGAGTGCATCATCACCTCCCTCGAACACCCAAGAATCATTCTATATCAAGGTCGTAATGTACATAACTAAATCAATTTCAATCACTTTCGAATTATGTTTTATGCTGCAGTGATCTGTGTACAAGACCTAGGAATGTTCACAAGGCCAATGTAGAAAAGTGATGAATAATTAAATGTAAGTTAAGCGGGGTAAACTACGAATTATAAACTCATAAAATATGTTATTTCATTTGGGAATTTATAAACAATAAAGATTGTTGATGAATTCGGTTGATTCTGACGACTTCGGCGACTACTTTTCCAAAACAATTACTATTGATTTAAAGTTTGATACAACTTATAGAGATTGTTTGAAGGCATTCAGTGTTGGGTTCATTATTGTATCAAGGGGAAGAATGTTCCATAAAGCAGACACCATGAACCAGCACGCTTTTCCTTGGTTGGGCTGAACATTCGTTCTTGTTGTAGGTGTTGTGAGACATATTCTGGAAGCCCTTGGAGTTGTCGGGCAGGTTATTGTAACATCTGGATAAATTAGGTGATGTACGCTAATGAATGCCGTTGAGGTGAGGGTAATAGCAAGATATTATGTAGACAAAAATAAAACACGTCTAGTTCAGTTCACATACAGATAACATCTGCTTTATTTACAGTTGATGTTTCTAAAGACACTCAGTAGCTCAGATCTCTAAATCTTTGAGTCTCTTGTTATGTGCTACTGCAAGCTGGGGTTCCCTATCTGGCTACTACAACTCCCTCTTCCTTAGGAAGAGATTTACACCCGATTCTGTTTTTAAACGGATTTTTTTTTGCACGGCCGTGTAAAAAAAATCCCATACAAAATTTTTGCAAAGTTGCTCCATTTTGCATGATTTGTCGAGAAATCATAAAACTTTTTTTACACGGATTTTCAAATTTTGAACTGAAAACTTTTTTCACACGGAACGCATCCTCCGTGTAAAAAAAGAATCGGGTGTAGGTATTTATCAGATTCACTTCTTTATGATTATCTGACTGAAATGTTTATGTTTATGTTTATTGTATAGATTCATCTGACATTTAGTGGTCTTAATAATGAATATAGTTAATTTAAACCGATTCAATACGGATTTTTTTTCGTCGTATTTCAACATGAATTTTGGACATTCTGCTTCAAAAACTTATGCATACCATGAAAAAGTAGAAATATAGGGTAAAATATTTTTTTTTGAGATCTTTTAGGGCTTCCAATCCTAATTTGAAGTTGGCAATGCTACTTGAAACATAATTAAACTATTTTTATGAAATTGCAGTGTTACTAGAACATTAACGGCACTGCAAACTATTCTTGAGTTCAGATCTTGGAGGTCTACAAGATCAACAGAGTAATTCATAGGTTCACGAGCTTGTGTGTTAGTTGGAGGAGCCCCATGGAACATCATTACAGCAGTATATACAAAATACAACATTCCTAGAATATCTACGGTACTCCAAACAATTCTTGAGTTTAGATCTTGGAGGCCTACAAGACCAACAGAGTGATTTATAGGTTCCTGAGCTTATGTGTTAGTTGTAGAAACCCCATGGGACATTATTATGTCAATATATAAAAATCCTACATGCCCAGAATAGCTACGGTACTCCAAACCATTCTTGAGTTCAGATATTGAAGTTCTACAACACCAAAAGAGTGAGTCATAGGGCCCTGAGATTGTATGTTAGTTGGAGCAACCGCATGGGACATCATTACACCATTATACGCAAATCACACCATTCCCGGAGCTCCTGCGGTAATCCAAATCATTCATGAGTTCAGATATTGGAGGTCTTCACGACCAACAGAGTGATTCATTGATTTCCGAGCTTTTGTGTTAGTTGGAGAAGTCCCATGGAACATCATTACACCAGTATATACAACATACAAGTCAATCCTCCATGAGTCGATATTGAAGGGACCATCGACTCATGGAAATATCGAGTTGTTAAACAGAAAAACCATGGGAAGTTGTTTGAAGGGACCATCACAGTAGCCCAGAAAATATTTTTTTAATATGACATAGTTTACTTCCTTGAGTCGATATCGAGTCATAGAACATCTACTCATGGAGGTTTAATCGTATTCCCAGAATATCTACGGTACTCCAAATCATTCTTGAATTCAGATCTTGGCGGTCTACAAGACCAACAGAGTGATTCAAAGGCAACTCAGCTTACGTGTTAGTTGTAAAAACCCCATGAGACATCATTACACCAGTATATAAAAATTTAAACATTCCCAGAATATCTACCGTACTCCAAACGATTTTTGAGTTCAGATATTGGAGGCCTACGAGGCCAACAGAGTGATTCATAGGATCCTGAGCGTGTGTGTCAGCTGTAGAAACCCCATGGGACATGGGACATCATTATACCAGTATATACAAATAATAAATTCCCAGAATATCTACGGTACCATAAATGAGTTCAGATATTGGAGGTCTAAAAGACCAACAGAGTGATTCATAGATTCTGAAGCTTGTTTGTTAGTTGGAGAACCATCATGGAACTGAATGAAGCTCGCAACACATTCAAACGACAATATAATTGGTTTCAGTATTGCACGGAAATGGATGTTACTAAGACTAACATTTATATGTAAGAGTAAAGTAATTTACGTATGAATAACATCAAAAAATTTGATTTCAAACGATTTACACCTTACTTATTCCAAAATGAATTAAATGTAATAGCTAAACCATGTTGCTAAAATAATCTGCCTCTCAGTTCCTCTGCAACCATTTCATGTGATTCTGCGAGATCGTCAACAGAAGGCGCTTCAGTAAAACTTTTGAATCGACACGTTAAGCACTGCTGCGTACACTGCTGCAAACATGCAGCACACTAGGAGTAAACTTTTTGAAAGCAGTGTACCAAAAGGAATGAATAGTTAAGTTTCTCGAAAATAATCTTCTTCATAAAAAAAAAATTTAGTAGACTGGTAACAGGTCATTGTTTTTTTTTCGAGAAATGGTCTCATTGTTCACGAAATTTGTGTAAGGTGGTTATTCACGAAGTGCGTCAAATCCTTACTGGGACGGACGGGGGAGGGGGGGGGTCTGGGTCTGCGTGACGAATTATGAAAAAACTAGAGGTTCATTACAAGAAGTCCGAAGGGGAGAAGGGTGTTGAAAATGGTAATTGTTCCGCATGACGTACTATATGGATCTTCCCTAGATGTCTTTCAACATAAAATGTTTTGGCGGTAAATTCATGCTATGACCATCGTACATCTTCATGTTGATCGATTTGAATATAAAGAATTGAACTCATGGACAGTTTGGATTGTACATGTCCAACGAATTCTATAATGTGTCTATAATGGTGTAACGAAGTCCCGTGGAGCTTTTTCAACTCATAGAAATAGTGGGGACCTCAAAGATCTTCAGGTTGATCGATTTGAGAGATCAGAGCTCAAAGGCATTTTGGAGTGTCTATTGTAGTGTAGTGTAGAACTCGAACGTCTATAATAGTGTAACAAAATCCCGTGGAGCTATTACAACTCATAAAAATAGTTGAGACATCGAAGATCTCCATGTTGATTATTTTGAATATTCAGATCCGTACTCATGGATAATTTGGAGTGTTATGGAAGTTCAACGAATTCTGTTATGTATTTATAATGGTGTAATGAAGTCTCATGGAGCTATTTACTTACTTACTTACTTATGGATCCTGTACACCTCCGGTGGTGCAAAGGGCCGACTTGAAAGATCTCCATCCTGAGCGATGCCCGCTATCGCTATCGCTTTAACCTGTTGCCAGGTTAGATTTCGGTCGACTTCTTTTATTTCTTTATTGAGGCTTCTCCGCCATGAGCCTCTGGGTCTGCCTCTGCTGCGATGTCCCGCTGGGTTCCAGTCTAATGCTTGCTTACAGATTTCGTTTCCGCCCCTACGTAGAGTGTGGCCGACCCAGCCCCACTTCCGATCCCGAATTTCTGTTGTTATCGGCCTCTGGTGACAACGACGATGGAGCTCGTTGTTTGAGATCCAGTTGTGAGGCCACCAGGCCCGAATTATATACCGCAGGCATCTGTTAATGAACACCTGCAGCCGTTGAGTGTTCTCCACTGATACACACCATGTTTCGCTAGCGTATAGCAGCACAGATTTCACGTTAGAGTTGAAAATTCGTATTTTGGTGCATTCACTTATCTGCCTGTTTTTCCAGATATTTCTTAAACTCGCAAAGGCAGCCCTTGCTTTCTTGATCCGTGCGCCTATGTCGATCTTGGTACCGCCGTCTGACGCCATTTGGCTACCAAGATATTGGAAGCTTTCAACATTCTCCACTGGTTGCCCGGCTACTGTGAAACTGGAAGGAGTCACCGTGTTTACATCCAACGATTTGGTTTTGTTGACGTTGATGACTAAACCTGCCGAGGAGGAGCGATCGGCAAGGTCGTTGAGCTTACTCTGCATATCAGAGCGCCGTTGCGCGAGGAGTGCAACGTCATCCGCCAATTCGAAGTCGTTTAGGTTATAGGCTGCCATAACAGCCCGCGGTTTGGTTCACGGTCAATCGCATCTACCAGAATCTCATCGATTACGATGAGGAACAGTAACGGTGATAGAATACATCCTTGCCTCACACCAGCTACGACCCGGATAGGGTCGGACAGGACCCCATTGTGCAGCACTCTACACGAAAAGGCCTCGTACTGTGCTTCGATGAGGCCGATGATTTTCTCAGGAACCCCCTTGCGTCTCAGGGCGCCCCACATATTCTCGTGATTGAGACGGTCGAAAGCTTTTCGTAGTCAATGAATACCAAGTAAAGGGACTCTTGGAATTCGTTGACCTGCTCCAAAATGATGCGGAGCGTGACAATATGGTCCACACAGGATCTTCCGGCACGGAATCCGGCTTGCTGCCGCCGGAGAGTCGCATCGATCTTCTCCTGAATCCGGGCTAGGATAATTTTGCACAGAACTTTGAGAACGGTACACAGCAACATAGTGCCTCGCCAGTTATCGCATACAGTCAGGTCACCCTTTTGGGCACCTTCACTAAGATACCTTGCATCCAGTCGACCGGGAAAGTTGCGGTGTCCCAGATATTACGAAATAAACGATGCAGTAGTTGAGCGGATGTCATGGGGTCAGCTTTGAGCATCTCGGCTGATATGCGGTCGACCCCTGGGGCTTTATTCGATTTCATGCTTTGGATGGCTGTTTGAATCTCTAGCAGTGATGGAGCTTCGGTATTGACACGTGTTATACGTCGGATCCTAGGCAGATCATGCCGAGGTGGTGATGGCCTGGTTGGCACTTGAAAAAGTTGTTCGAAGTGCTCGAACCAGCGTTTCAGCTGGTCAGTTGGGTCGGTCAATAACTGATCATTCGCGTCTTTCACAGGCATCGTAGCATTCATCTTCGCCCCGCTTAAGCGTCGTGAGATATCGTAGAGGAAGCGAATGTCCCCGGTTGCGGCGGCTCTCTCTCCTTCGTCGGCCAGAGAGTCTGCCCACGCTCGCTTGTCCCGTCGACATGAGCGTTTTACTTCCTTCTCAAGAGCCGTGTATCGTTGACGGGCTAAGACTTTGGCTCCTCTGGTTTTCGATCGCTCTATCGCGGCTTTGGCTTCTCTTCGCTCCTCTATCTTCCTCCAGGTCTCATCGGTGATCCATTGTTTTCTCTGGGTGCGTAGTTCGCCCAGATTGTTCTCGCTGGTGGCGATGAAGGCATTCTTGATGGCGGTCCATTGGTCTTCCACGCTGCCACCTTCCGGAATATCTGCAGCACGCGTCTCCAGTTCTTCAACGAAGGACCGTTTCACCGTGGCATCTTCCAGTCGGCGTGTGTTGAATCGTCATCCAACTCTTTCCTCCTGCCGACGAATCCGCGCAATGCGCAGGCGTATTTCGCCGATGAGGAGGTGATGATCAGACGCGATATCGGCACTACGTTTATTCCGTACATCAAGAAGGCTCCGTTTCCATTTTCGGCTGATGCAGATGTGGTCGATTTGATTTTCTGTAAAGCCGTCACGGGAGACCCACGTGACCTGGTGAACCGGTCGATGAGGGAAGAGCGATCCCCCGATCACCATGTCGTTATTACCACAAAATTCTGCGAACAGCTCTCCGTTTTCGCTCATTTCTCCGAGACCATGGCGTCCCATAATGCGCTCATGGTTCGAGTTGTCGGATCCGATCTTCGCATTGAAGTCGCCCAAACAGATCTTGATATCACCCTTCGGAATTCTATCTACGACGGCATTGAGTTGACTGTAGAAGTTCTCTTTGTCTTGCAGATCGGCAGCATCGGTTGGCGCATAACATTGGATTATAGTAAGGTTTCGGACCCGTGTTCTATTCATGGAGCTATTCCAACTCATAAAAATAGTGGGAACATCAAAGATCTTCTTGTTGATCGATTTGAAAATAAGGATCTGAGCTCAAGGACAGTTTGGAGTGTCGCACATTTTCAACGAATTCTGTGGTGTATCTCTAATTGTGTACCAAAGTTCCGTGGAGCTATTCCATCTCATAAAAATAATTCAGACATCGTAGATCTTCATGTTGATCAATTTGAATACAAGGACCTGCGCTCAAAGACAGTTTGGAGTGTCGTAGATGCCAAACGAATTCTGTGTTGTGTCTATAATGGTGTAACGAAATCCTATATAACTATTACAACTCACAAAAATAGTTGAGACAACGATAATCTCCATATCAATCATTTTGAATATTCAGATCTGTACTCTAGGACAGTTTTGAGTGTCATATATCGAACGAATTCTGTGGTGTGTCTGTAACAGTGTAACGAGGAACCCTAGAGCTATTCCAACTCATAAAACTAGTGGGGACATCAAAGATCTTCATGTTGAACGATTTAAATATTAAGATCTGTACTCAAGGATAGTTAGGAGTATCGTAAATGTCGAACGAATTCTCTAGTGTGTCTGTAACGGTGTAATGAGAAGCTGAAGCTATTCCAACTCATAAAACTAGCATGTTGATTGATTTCAATATTAAGATCTGAGCTTAAGGAGAGTTTGGAGTGTCGTAGATGTCGAACGAACTCTCTAGTGTGTCTATGATGGTGTAATGAGGAACCGTAGAGCTATTTCAACTCATAAAACTAGTAGGGACATCAAGGATCTTCATGTTGATCGATTTGAATTTTAAGATATGAGCTAAAGGAGAGTTTGGAGTGTCATAGATGTCGAACGAGTTCTCTAGTGTATCTGTAAGGGTGTAATGAGGAACCCTGGAGCTATTCCAACCCATAAAACTAGTGGGGACATCGAAGTCTTCATATTGATTGATTTCAATATTAAGATATGAGATCAAGGAGAGTTTGGAGTGTCGTAGATGTCGAACAAATTCTCTAGTGTATCTGTAAGGGTATAATAAGCAACCCTGGAGCTATTCCAAATCATAAAACTAGTGGGGACATCGCAGATCTTCATGTTGTTCGATTTGGATATCAAGATCTGATCTCAAGGATAGATTGGAGTGTCGTAGATGTCGAACGAATTCTCTAGTGTGTCTGTAATGGTGTAATGAGGAACCCTGGAGCTATTCCAAATCATAAAACTAGTGGGGACATCGAAGATCTTCATGTTGTTCGATTTGGATATCAAGATCTGATCTCAAGGATAGTTTGGAGTGTCGTAGATGTCGAACGAATTATCTAGTGTGTCTGTAACGTCGTAATGAGGAACCCTGGAGCTATTCCAACTCATAAAACTAGTGGGGACATCGAAGATATTCATGGTGATCGATTTGTATATTAAGATCTGATCTCAAGGAGAGTTTGGAGTGTCGTAGATGTCGAACGAATTCTATAGTGTATCTGTAAGGGTATAATAAGGAACCCTGGAGCTATTCCAAATCATAAAACTAGTGGGGACATCGAAGATCTTCATGTTGTTCGATTTGGATATCAAGATCTGATCTCAAGGATAGATTGGAGTGTCGTAGATGTCGAACGAATTCTCTAGTGTGTCTGTAATGGTGTAATGAGGAACCCTGGAGCTATTCCAATTCATAAAACTAGTAGGGACATCAAAGATCTTCATGTTGATCGATTTGAATTTTAAGATATGAGCTAAAGGAGAGTTTGGAGTGTCATAGATGTCGAACGAGTTCTCTAATGTATCTGTAAGGGTGTAATGAGGAACCCTGGAGCTATTCCCACCCATAAAACTAGTGGGGACATCGAAGTCTTCATATTGATTGATTTCAATATTAAGATATGAGATCAAGGAGAGTTTGGAGTGTCGTAGATGTCGAACAAATTCTCTAGTGTATCTGTAAGGGTATAATAAGCAACCCTGGAGCTATTCCAAATCATAAAACTAGTGGGGACATCGCAGATCTTCATGTTGTTCGATTTGGATATCAAGATCTGATCTCAAGGATAGATTGGAGTGTCGTAGATGTCGAACGAATTCTCTAGTGTGTCTGTAATGGTGTAATGAGGAACCCTGGAGCTATTCCAAATCATAAAACTAGTGGGGACATCGAAGATCTTCATGTTGTTCGATTTGGATATCAAGATCTGATCTCAAGGATAGTTTGGAGTGTCGTAGATGTCGAACGAATTATCTAGTGTGTCTGTAACGTCGTAATGAGGAACCCTGGAGCTATTCCAACTCATAAAACTAGTGGGGACATCGAAGATATTCATGGTGAGCGATTTGTATATTAAGATCTGATCTCAAGGAGAGTTTGGAGTGTCGTAGATGTCGAACGAATTCTATAGTGTATTTGTAAGGGTGTAATGAGGAACCTTGGAGCTATTCCAAATCATAAAACTAGTGGGGACATCGCAGATCTTCATGTTGTTCGATTTGGATATCAAGATCTGATCTCAAGGATAGTTTGGAGTGTCGTAGATGTCGAACGAATTATCTAGTGTGTCTGTAACGTCGTAATGAGGAACCCTGGAGCTATTCCAACTCATAAAACTAGTGGGGACATCGAAGATATTCATGGTGAGCGATTTGTATATTAAGATCTGATCTCAAGGAGAATTTGGAGTGTCGTAGATGTCGAACGAATTCTATAGTGTATTTGTAAGGGTGTAATGAGGAACCTTGGAGCTATTCCAACGCATAAAACTAGTGGGGACATCGAAGTCTTCATATTGATTGATTTCAATATTAAGATCTGAGATCAAGGAGAGTTTGGAGTGTCGTAGATGACGAACAAATTCTCTAGTGTATCTGTAAGGGTATAATACGGAACCCTGGAGCTATTCCAAATCATAAAACTAGTGGGGACATCGAAGATCTTCATGTTGTTCGATTTAGATATCAAGATCTGATCTCAAGGATAGATTGGAGTGTCGTAGATGTCGAACGAATTCTCTAGTGTGTCTGTAATGGTGTAATGAGGAACCCTGGAGCTATTCCAACTCATAAAACTAGTGGGGACATCGAAGATCTTCATGTTGATTGATTTCAATATTAAGATCTGATCTCAAGGAGAGTTTGGAGTGTCGTAGATGTCGAACGAATTCTATAGTGTATCTGTAAGGGTATAATAAGGAACCCTGGAGCTATTCCAAATCATAAAACTAGTGGGGACATCGAAGATCTTCATGTTGTTCGATTTGGATATCAAGATCTGATCTCAAGGATAGATTGGAGTGTCGTAGATGTCGAACGAATTCTCTAGTGTGTCTGTAATGGTGTAATGAGGAACCCTGGAGCTATTCCAACTCATAAAACTAGTAGGGACATCAAAGATCTTCATGTTGATCGATTTGAATTTTAAGATATGAGCTAAAGGAGAGTTTGGAGTGTCATAGATGTCGAACGAGTTCTCTAGTGTATCTGTAAGGGTGTAATGAGGAACCCTGGAGCTATTCCAACCCATAAAACTAGTGGGGACATCGAAGTCTTCATATTGATTGATTTCAATATTAAGATATGAGATCAAGGAGAGTTTGGAGTGTCGTAGATGTCGAACAAATTCTCTAGTGTATCTGTAAGGGTATAATAAGCAACCCTGGAGCTATTCCAAATCATAAAACTAGTGGGGACATCGCAGATCTTCATGTTGTTCGATTTGGATATCAAGATCTGATCTCAAGGATAGATTGGAGTGTCGTAGATGTCGAACGAATTCTCTAGTGTATCTGTAAGGGTGTAATGAGGAACCTTGGAGCTATTCCAACGTATAAAACTAGTAGGGACATCAAAGATCTTCATGTTGATCGATTTGAATTTTAAGATATGAGCTAAAGGAGAGTTTGGAGTGTCATAGATGTCGAACGAGTTCTCTAGTGTATCTGTTAGGGTGTAATGAGGAACCCTGGAGCTATTCCAACCCATAAAACTAGTGGGAATATCGAAGTCTTCATATTGATTGATTTCAATATTAAGATATGAGATCAAGGAGAGTTTGGAGTGTCATAGATGTCGAACGAGTTCTCTAGTGTATCTGTAAGAGTGTTATGAGGAACCCTGGAGCTATTCCAAATCATAAAACTAGTGGGGACATCGCAGATCTTCATGTTGTTCGATTTGGATATCAAGATCTGATCTCAAGGATAGTTTGGAGTGTCGTAGATGTCGAACGAATTATCTAGTGTGTCTGTAACGTCGTAATGAGGAACCCTGGAGCTATTCCAACTCATAAAACTAGTGGGGACATCGAAGATATTCATGGTGAGCGATTTGTATATTAAGATCTGATCTCAAGGAGAGTTTGGAGTGTCGTAGATGTCGAACGAATTCTATAGTGTATTTGTAAGGGTGTAATGAGGAACCTTGGAGCTATTCCAACGCATAAAACTAGTGGGGACATCGAAGTCTTCATATTGATTGATTTCAATATTAAGATCTGAGATCAAGGAGAGTTTGGAGTGTCGTAGATGACGAACAAATTCTCTAGTGTATCTGTAAGGGTATAATACGGAACCCTGGAGCTATTCCAAATCATAAAACTAGTGGGGACATCGAAGATCTTCATGTTGTTCGATTTAGATATCAAGATCTGATCTCAAGGATAGATTGGAGTGTCGTAGATGTCGAACGAATTCTCTAGTGTGTCTGTAATGGTGTAATGAGGAACCCTGGAGCTATTCCAACTCATAAAACTAGTGGGGACATCGAAGATCTTCATGTTGATTGATTTCAATATTAAGATCTGAGATCAAGGAGAGTTTGGAGTGTCGTAGATGTCGAACAAATTCTCTAGTGTATCTGCAAGGGAATAATAAGGAACCCTGGAGCTATTCCAAATCATAAAACTAGTGGGGACATCGAAGATATTCATGTTGATCGATTTGTATATTAAGATCTGATCTCAAGGAGAGTTTGGAGTGTCGTAGATGTCGAACGAATTCTCTAGTGTATCTGTAAGGGTGTAATGAGGAACCTTGGAGCTATTCCAACGCATAAAACTAGTAGGGACATCAAAGATCTTCATGTTGATCGATTTGAATTTTAAGATCTGAGCTAAAGGAGAGTTTGGAGTGTCATAGATGTCGAACGAATTCTCTAGTGTATCTGTAAGGGTGTAATGAGGAACCCTGGAGCTATTCCAACTCATAAAACTAGTGGGGACATCGAAGTCTTCATATTGATTGATTTCAATATTAAGATTTGAGATCAAGGAGAGTTTGGAGTGTCGTAGATGTCGAACAAATTCTCTAGTGTATCTGTAAGGGTATAATAAGGAACACTGGAGCTATTCCAAATCATAAAACTAGTGGGGACATCGCAGATCTTCATGTTGTTCGATTTGGATATCAAGATCTGATCTCAAGGATAGATTGGAGTGTCGTAGATGTCGAACGAATTCTCTAGTGTGTCTGTAATGGTGTAATGAGGAACCCTGGAGCTATTCCAAATCATAAAACTAGTGGGGACATCGAAGATCTTCATGTTGTTCGATTTGGATATCAAGATCTGATCTCAAGGATAGTTTGGAGTGTCGTAGATGTCGAACGAATTATCTAGTGTGTCTGTAACGTCGTAATGAGGAACCCTGGAGCTATTCCAACTCATAAAACTAGTGGGGACATCGAAGATATTCATGGTGATCGATTTGTATATTAAGATCTGATCTCAAGGAGAGTTTGGAGTGTCGTAGATGTCGAACGAATTCTATAGTGTATTTGTAAGGGTGTAATGAGGAACCTTGGAGCTATTCCAACCCATAAAACTAGTGGGGACATCGAAGATATTCATGGTGATCGATTTGTATATTAAGATCTGATCTCAAGGAGAGTTTGGAGTGTCGTAGATGTCGAACGAATTCTATAGTGTATCTGTAAGGGTATAATAAGGAACCCTGGAGCTATTCCAAATCATAAAACTAGTGGGGACATCGAAGATCTTCATGTTGTTCGATTTGGATATCAAGATCTGATCTCAAGGATAGATTGGAGTGTCGTAGATGTCGAACGAATTCTCTAGTGTGTCTGTAATGGTGTAATGAGGAACCCTGGAGCTATTCCAACTCATAAAACTAGTGGGGACATCGAAGATCTTCATGTTGATTGATTTCAATATTAAGATCTGAGATCAAGGAGAGTTTGGAGTGTCGTAGATGTCGAACAAATTCTCTAGTGTATCTGCAAGGGAATAATAAGGAACCCTGGAGCTATTCCAAATCATAAAACTAGTGGGGACATCGAAGATATTCATGTTGATCGATTTGTATATTAAGATCTGATCTCAAGGAGAGTTTGGAGTGTCGTAGATGTCGAACGAATTCTCTAGTGTATCTGTAAGGGTGTAATGAGGAACCTTGGAGCTATTCCAACGCATAAAACTAGTAGGGACATCAAAGATCTTCATGTTGATCGATTTGAATTTTAAGATATGAGCTAAAGGAGAGTTTGGAGTGTCATAGATGTCGAACGAGTTCTCTAGTGTATCTGTAAGGGTGTAATGGGGAACCCTGGAGCTATTCCAACCCATAAAACTAGTGGGGACATCGAAGTCTTCATATTGATTGATTTCAATATTAAGATATGAGATCAAGGAGAGTTTGGAGTGTCGTAGATGTCGAACAAATTCTCTAGTGTTTTTTTTTTTTTTTTTTTTTTTTTTAACGAAGGTAATGGAAATCTGCAAACAGACACCTGGGGAGGCGAACCCAGGTAGTGTGGGGATGGGATCACCACTCCCGACCCACTAAAACCAACTCCTTCCTCTCCAGTCATTCCCCCGGCCCGCAATTAAGCAATACTTCGGGGGATGACTATTGGGCATTGCGCCCCCTCCATGACGTACACAAGTGCACGTATGCGCCTCAACTCTTCGACACTCCCCATGCAACACATTTGCACAAGACATACTGGCACCACATGTGCCCCAACACTCACCTGCCTATGGCGCTTGAATGACTGCAAGGGAAGATCAGGCACCCTGCAGGGGGTACCCCAATGCCGCCATCTCACAACATAGACAGTCCTCATTCAGTATGGTGCTCACCCCGTCCTGCAACAGAATGGCACCACTTGTCTACCAAGCCGGAGGCGACCCTAGGTTGGTGGCTCCTATGCCGCTCCTACCTCAGCTACGAGGCAGACCCTTTCATGTCTCCTATTTCTGAGGTGCCGCAGAGGCATCAACCCCCCGACACTCCTGCCAGTCATAGCGAGACTTTCGTGTCCCCTACTTCTGAGGTGCCGCAGAGGTATCTGCCCCCGACACTCCTGCCAGGCCTAGCGAGACTTCACTCATTCCGTCCCTGACAGCCGGATCACACTACTGCCTAAGCAGCCACTCTGACCATACGTACCATGCGAGTCTAACTGGTGTGCTCGCTCATACATTCAGTCCCAATCGCTTGCACCACTTGTGCACCACTCTCTTTGACATTCAGTCACTCACTCAGTGGGGGTTGTAATACCCCCATCTCCCATTTTTTATCCACTCTGTGCACCTCCTGTGCATCGTTTGGGCGTGGAACACCCGGCACGTCAGACGTGCCTAACACTCACCTACCCAGGCTTTGATACTGCCAATAGGTCACCGTTAGGTACTATGCCGGTAGCACCCACCCATTGACATTTCGAAGCCCAGGTAGTCCTCAGCCAATGTGGTGGTCTCCCCATTCTGGAACAGGGTCGCACCACTACCTTACATGTCTCCGATTTCTGAGGTGCCGCAGAAGCATCAACCCCCCGACACTCCTGCCAGACGCAGCGAGACTTTCGTGTCCCCTACTTCTGAGGTGCCGCAGAGGTATCTGCCCCGACACTCCTGCCAGGCCTCACCAGACTTCAGTCATTCTAACACTACCGACCATGCGTACCATGCAGAGACTTACTTGTGTGCTCACCCATAGATTCGGTCCCTCATTCTGTGAGGGTTTTACGGGTAATACCACCAGGTCCATTCGCTTGCACCCCATGTGCACGACTTGGGGGTGTGGGGGTACCACCCATTGCTACCCGCTTGCCGCCGGAGCAGCCCTCACTCTGTGGAACCTCCACAGGCTCCGTTAACGACCTGGCTAATTGTTTCACCCCCCAGGCCATTCATCCCTTCGGCACGGGTCGCCTGACACCTTGGGATTCGGGGTTAGGGGCTTGTATGCTTTAAGCGGCACACGGTCGCTTGATAAGGTTTGCTTGCGGATATGTGGTTTTTGGGAGGGAACTAACAGCGCCCCCTGTTAACCCCACCACCTCCTAGGCAGAACCCCCGGACTCACAGACGGCTGGGGAGGGGTCGTCAAGCCCTTGAACATGGTCCCTGCTGCCCGCTAGTGTGTATCTGTGTATCTCTAGTGTATCTGTAAGGGTATAATAAGGAACCCTGGAGCTATTCCAAATCATAAAACTAGTGGGGACATCGCAGATCTTCATGTTGTTCGATTTGGATATCAAGATCTGATCTCAAGGATAGTTTGGAGTGCCGTAGATGTCGAACGAATTATCTAGTGTGTCTGTAACGTCGTAATGAGGAACCCTGGAGCTATTCCAACTCATAAAACTAGTGGGGACATCGAAGATATTCATGGTGATCGATTTGTATATTAAGATCTGATCTCAAGGAGAGTTTGGAGTGTCGTAGATGTCGAACGAATTCTATAGTGTATTTGTAAGGGTGTAATGAGGAACCTTGGAGCTAGTCCAACGCATAAAACTAGTGGGGACATCGAAGTCTTCATATTGATTGATTTCAATATTAAGATCTGAGATCAAGGAGAGTTTGGAGTGTCGTAGATGACGAACAAATTCTCTAGTGTATCTGTAAGGGTATAATAAGGAACCCTGGAGCTATTCCAAATCATAAAACTAGTGGGGACATCGAAGATCTTCATGTTGTTCGATTTGGATATCAAGATCTGATCTCAAGGATAGATTGGAATGTCGTAGATGTCGAACGAATTCTCTAGTGTGTCTGTAATGGTGTAATGAGGAACCCTGGAGCTATTCCAACTCATAAAACTAGTGGGGACATCGAAGATCTTCATGTTGATTGATTTCAATATTAAGATCTGAGATCAAGGAGAGTTTGGAGTGTCGTAGATGTCGAACAAATTCTCTAGTGTATCTGCAAGGGAATAATAAGGAACCCTGGAGCTATTCCAAATCATAAAACTAGTGGGGACATCGAAGATATTCATGTTGATCGATTTGTATATTAAGATCTGATCTCAAGGAGAGTTTGGAGTGTCGTAGATGTCGAACGAATTCTCTAGTGTATCTGTAAGGGTGTAATGAGGAACCTTGGAGCTATTCCAACGCATAAAACTAGTAGGGACATCAAAGATCTTCATGTTGATCGATTTGAATTTTAAGATATGAGCTAAAGGAGAGTTTGGAGTGTCATAGATGTCGAACGAGTTCTCTAGTGTATCTGTAAGGGTGTAATGAGGAACCCTGGAGCTATTCCAACCCATAAAACTAGTGGGGACATCGAAGTCTTCATATTGATTGATTTCAATATTAAGATATGAGATCAAGGAGAGTTTGGAGTGTCGTAGATGTCGAACAAATTCTCTAGTGTATCTGTAAGGGTATAATAAGGAACCCTGGAGCTATTCCAAATCATAAAACTAGTGGGGACATCGCAGATCTTCATGTTGCTCGATTTGGATATCAAGATCTGATCTCAAGGATAGTTTGGAGTGTCGTAGATGTCGAACGAATTATCTAGTGTGTCTGTAACGTCGTAATGAGGAACCCTGGAGCTATTCCAACTCATAAAACTAGTGGGGACATCGAAGATATTCATGGTGATCGATTTGTATATTAAGATCTGATCTCAAGGATAGTTTGGAGTGTCGTAGATGTCGAACGAATTCTATAGTGTATCTGTAAGGGTATAATAAGGAACCCTGGAGCTATTCCAACTCATAAAACTAGTGGGGACATCGAAGATATTCATGGTGATCGATTTGTATATTAAGATCTGATCTCAAGGAGAGTTTGGAGTGTCGTAGATGTCGAACGAATTCTCTAGTGTATCTGTAAGGGTATAATAAGGAACCCTGGAGCTATTCCAAATCATAAAACTAGTGGGGACATCGAAGATATTCATGGTGATCGATTTGTATATTAAGATCTGATCTCAAGGAGAGTTTGGAGTGTCGTAGATGTCGAACGAATTCTCTAGTGTATCTGTAAGGGTGTAATGAGGAACCCTGGAGCTATTCCAACTCATAAAACTAGTGGGGACATCGTAGATCTTTTTGTTGACCGATTTGAATATTAAGATCTGAGTTCAAGAACTGTTTGGAGTATCGTTGGTATTGGAAAAGGTCAGTTATATCGCTGGACAGGCGTGGGATATTATCATAAAGCATTTAAATTTCAATTATTTAACCAGAATGTAGTAGAAAAATGGTGTTGATTTCTTAGAACCGTAACCTGACCTGGGCAATATTTTTCCTGGATGGAACGGTTAATTGTAAACATTTTTGCTGAAGAAAGCAAGGCTCTATCTCTTAAAACTGATTTTTGACAGCTGATTTTCGTCTTGGGTCATATATGACCCATCCGTATTGAATCGGTTAAACAAGTATAAAAATCCACGTAAATCCCGAAATCCGGTTAGAACGTAAAAACAACCCGTGTAAAAAGCGACCCCAGTGTACGTGATGGAATGTGCTTTATTAGGGATTTTCAGATTTTTGAAATGCTTATAAGCGTCTCCAGGATGTCCCCAAATGCCTCCGGGGAAGCCTTAGAGGGGGATATTTCAGTTTTTAGCCCAAAACATGTCATGTGACAGCTTTTTATGATTTCTCATGAATAATCTTCTGGTACGTCTGAAAAGTTTGTAAGACCTCATTGGCCACGGGACCTCATGGAGCGCCACGGAGGAATCTGCAGGAATGGACATTTTCATTTGTTAACCCAAATAAGTCATGAAACTGCTCTATCTTCATGATTTCTCATGAATAATCTTCTGGTATTGTATTGTATTTGTAATTTATTCATTGGACTGTGCTGTCTACACGGAATTCTTAAATCTAGTGGTGGTCAAACATTAAAAACATTACAACATTACAAAAACATTGGTGATTCCATAAAGGACGATTGACATGGCCTGCTTTGGACCAAACGTATCGTGCGTCAGCTCTATTTTCATGTATGTTCACAAATAAAGTTCTGGTGAGGCTGTAAAGTGTAAAACAACTCATTGACCACTCCCGGAATATCACTTAGTGCCCCAGCGGAACCTGTGGAAGGGGACATTTCCGATTTAAGAGCAAAATGTGTCATGCGACAAATCATTCTAAGGCTGTGAACCATGTGGTAGATATTGTTAGCAATGAGTGTTAGATAAAAATGTGTTGTTCGATTCCAATATGAATATTGGATCTATTAGATTGTCGTACTAGTTTTGAACCAGTATGATGATGATGATGATGATGATGATGCAGAAAATAAATGAAAAAAAAATGAAAGGAGGTACGGATGCGAATGTGTGTGTGTTAATTTTCGGATGCAAGCAAAACGCGCAAGGAGCTAGACCAAAGGTGACGCAGTTGCAATCGATAGTGTGCGTGATTTTTGTGTAAGATACACAAATGTCAAAACAGTAAAACTGTCAGCCATGTTGCCTACGTCACTATTTGTGTTTACTTTCAATCGATAGTGAAAAAGTGTCGGAAAGTTAACTTTATCAAGTTTTATTTCATTTCGTGCGGGTTTTATTCGTTTTGACTTCAGTTCTCGATCGGTATTTTAGTCATGCCGCGGTGTGCAGTGAATGTGTGCCAAATAACCTCCGGAGAGGCAAAAAAAAGTGAAAATTTAATCAGCTTCCACTCGTTTCCAAAAGAGCCCACGAAGCGGGCTAAATGGCTCAAGTTTTGTGGAATCATGAAAGATCCTGGTACAGTATTGTACGTTTGCTCCCATCACTTCAAACCGGATGCATTCGCGACCAATGCCACCATTAAACGCGATCTAATCAGCTGTGGCCGGAACATTTTGGTTAAAGATGGTAAGATTGAATATTCAATTTCTTCATTCAGTTCATTAATGGGTTGTTTGTTCTGATTTTAGCTATTCCTTCAATTCGTACCGTGGAGGTGGGAAGTTCTACAGACCGTTGTAAACGTTACCGTCGCAAAGAACAAAAAGCACTAGTTGCACAGTTACTGCAAGAATACGACGAGTCGACAGTGGGACGCGATGATAATATTGCCGGTGCATCCGTAGACTGTACACTCGAAGACCCTTCAGATACGGTTCGTGGCTATTCAAACATGGATGTACTGCTTGAAGCAATTGAATTAGCTGTACCAATACCACTTGATCGAATTTCAACAAACCAGCTGGCGTGCAGTGAGTTTGAGGATATCAGAATTGGCGATACCTTGGAAGACTCTGGATGCCAAGATGTTCTCAACTCCACTTTGCTCGAAGACGTTGAGACAGTTCCAAGCAACAAATCGGAGAAAATAACCACGAAACGTAGTAAGAAGTTGGACTACCTGGAGGGATTGGCTCGAAGAAGAAAAGCTAAAATAAAATTGCTCCAGAATCAGGTAATAAAACAGGGTATTTGTTCTACTTCTAATAACATGTTTATATATTAATAACATTCGAAAAAATGCATTTTGGATTGAATTGCGTCGTTTTGCCTTTCTCGTTCACGTAGAGTATTACGAAAACTCAATCACAGATAACAGATATTACACATTGATCATTTAGCGATAAAATTTATCATAGTGCAAATATTTATCGACTTGGCAAACTGCGTGTGTATGTATGTGTGCAAAAAAACTCACTCACTTTTGGGCACTTATCTTTAACTGATTTACTCTCAACAAGAGATCACTATGCGCTCAAAATGAATGATCACAAAAAACTAGTGCTTTATAATGCACAGAGGATATTATTACCGCTAGGTTAATTAATCGAGGTTTTTTACTGTTATCATACCTGATTTTTGTTGGAAAATTTATTGAATTAAATAAAACAATCTAAAATCAATTGTTTTCGATTGTTATGGATATGGATACATGTGATTAATTCATGTTGTAGTGACCCTATATCGTATTTTTCCTTGATGGTTTGGGCTGAATATGTACTAACAAACTTCGTTTATCAACAGCTGAAGGACAAAAATCATCGTATCGCGATTCTGACAAAAACTGTATCAAGACAAAAAGCTGAAATGAAGGAGAAGGATATTAATATTGAACGGCTTCGAAAAGCTTGCGAGGAATTCCAACATGTACCAGAACAAGTCACTGGAGAAAGAGTTAGGCAGGAATTAAGCAAGCTATTCACGGCTAATCAAATCGCGTTGATTTTGGGAGATCGAAAAAAAGTGACATGGACGGCGAAGGAAATAGCCAATGCGTTTTCATTGAGGTGAGTAGCAGAATCACGTACACTTATTACGTTAGCATTTTTCTGGGGCTTTTGTACTCACACTCCCCCATGTGAAATTTCTTTCATACAAATGATTTTTTATTTGTATGATACGTAAGAAAACGACCAACCCCCTCCTCCCTCTATAAGTGCTTACGTAATATGTGTACGATAACAAAGCGCACATTTTCAAAATGTTTGAATTTCAATCAACCAGTTTCATTATCACCGTTACACTAACCCTACAATCATGGATCACGTACTATTATGAGTCATTTACACTTGACCAATATACTATATATAATAGCCCTGTTTGTCTGTTCGGTGACTAGCCAACCAGACGCAGCACGCGAAGAAATTATCACAAAAAATAAAATATTTGACACTTCAATTCTTTTTTACTATCAGATGCAGAAAACAAAACCAGTGAGAACCTTAGATGCATTTGATGAAATAAATCACAGACAACAGACGTTGAAAATTTTGATTTTTTAATGCATGAATTAATGAACCGTTTATATTGAACAAAAAAAAACTATTGCCACGGGCGCTACTGCGTCCACCAATAAACTAGTTCAATATAATATATATGTGGGCCATTGTGGGGTCAGTGTACATCTTCTTCTTCTTCATATTGGCATTACATCCCTACACTGGGACAGAGCCTCGCAGCTTAGTGTTCATTAAGCACTTCCACAGTTATTAACTGCGAGGTTTCTAAGCCAAGTTACCATTTTTGCATTCGTATATCATGAGGCTAACACGATGATACTTTTATGCCCAGGGAAGTCGAGACAATTTCCAATCCGAAAATTGCCTAGACCGGCACCGGGAATCGAACCCAGCCACCCTCAGCATGGTCTTGCTTTGTAGCCGCGCGTCTTACCGCGGGGTCAGTGTACATACGAAATAAATTTGCTCTGACTGTATTTTTGCACATCTTATAGGTACCACAGCAAACCTGCCTATGAGTTGCTTCGGAAGGAATTCCATTATCCATTGCCGTGTGTTCGCAGTTTGCAAGAATGGGCGTCATGTATCCAAATGAGGAAAGGTGTGTTGGAAGACGTACTGACTCTTTTGAAAATCGCCGGAAGTCGTTTCACTGATCGAGAAAGAGTTACAGTTCTCGTTTATGATGAGATGTCTGTGGAAAGCACGGTTGAACTAGACAAACGGAACGATGACGTGATTGGACCTCATTCAGAAATGCAGCTCGTGATGGCGAGAGGATTGTTCGCTCAGTGGAAGCAACCCATTTTCGTAGATTTCGACAGAAAAATGACCAAATCTCTACTCGATGACCTTGTTTCTCGTTTGAGCGATATAGGATTCACTGTAGTCGCAATTGTGCACGACTGTGGTGGCGGAAATTTGGGTGTTTGGAAGGAAGCTAGTGTGAATCACGAAACAGATCAGACATCAATGAAGCACCCAGTTTCTGGCGAGGATATCTTCTTTTTCCCAGATGCACCGCATTTATTGAAACTACTGAGAAATTGGCTGCTAGACCACGGATTTATGTACAAAGGTAACTCACACATTCCGTTCATTTTCTTCAAGACTGTGTAACTGAGTTGCGCAAGTTATGCCACTGAGCTATTTAATTAGACAGCTTATAATCCTTTCTAATATTCGAAATACTCAACCCTCATTTCACGTCACTAATAGGGAGGACAGAAAAATAATTTTTGTTTAATTTATTAGTATTTCTATAATCCATTGATCTTTGGACACTTCAACATAATACAGAGTCACAAAAGTCCAAAAACCCAAATTGGATATGTTAGGTCTTTATTGGTACCTGTGGTAAAAGGCAACCACTCACTCATCATGCATGTATCCTGAGCACCCCTAGGGGTACATAGGGCCAACGTATAAATTGGTATAAATTAGTCAATGTCAATAATGCTTAAGATTGTCCTACGTCACCTACCGTAAAAAAGGTACAATGGAATGACTATAAAGAAGTGCTGTAAAAAGAGGGTTGAGTGTACTTGAACATGCGTACTAAATATACCGTTATATTAATTACAGGAACCTTGGTTACGAAAAAATTTCTGGAGCTGCTTGTAGAGAAGGGTTCCACGCTAAAACGACCACTGGCGGACACGAACAGTAGTTTTAAACAAATGGAGTTGAACTCGCTTTTTAAACTCACCTTGAAACATGTAACGGTACAAGGGTCCGAACGCCAAAACGTGAGAATGGCTGCACAGTTACTCAGTCACACTACAGCAGTGAACCTAAGACGTCACTATGGTGAATATCATGAAGCATCGTTACTAGCGGAAATAATAGAAACCACCAACGCATGGTTCGATGTGATGAATTCGTACAACTTGAACGAAACGATTCCTTCGAAAAAGTGCTATGGGATGCACCTCGATTTGCAAAACAAAATTCTCAATTCCATGGAAGCAATGGTCAAGGAACTACGAGTTTTGAGCAAGCAATGTCTGCCAGCAGCTACCGGATTAAAGGTAATACAATGTCCTCTAATGCTTCTGTGTTTTTTTTTCTTTATGATCAGAGATTATAAAATTATTCTATTAACTTCCGCTTTATTTATTGTATCGACAGTGTATTTTGCTTCGTACTTGAAAACTTCTCCAGTGTTTTGCGTGTTTTGTTATCGACAAGTAGGAAATCTATATAGTTTTCTACAGTGAAAGTAAATAGAATATTTTTTTAATTTTGTAAATTTTCCGCTAATAACCTATTTAGATTACAAGCGTTATAATGTGGAGAAATAAAATTGAATGTCTGTTCATTTAGTAACAAGTTACTCTTCATCATATAATAAATGGCGTAATCTGAACAGGCTATAAGGCGCTCAAAAATAATTAATCATATGTTGTGTTTCAGCTGTTCCAAAAAGCTATCCTGATCTCAATAACATCTATAAGAAAATTGCTCAGCGTAGTAACAGCAAATCCGAAATACGGTGTGTCGTTCATCATGACCTATAAAGTAGATCAAGATTGCATCGAGAATGAGTTCGCATTGGTTCGACTGAATGGTGGCACCCACGACCATCCTAGTCCACTTCAAGCTCTTGATCGACTTAGATTGATCACGTTGGGAAAAGGTTTATCGCATCAATTAAAGAAGCATCAAAATGCGCAGCAAGTTTTAATTGAAGAGGATTATTTGATAACCAAGGTATTTCGCAAAGCAAAAGTGGTTCCAAGCGCGGACAAGGGTGAAGAAATTGTTATTCCACCGAACAACAGTGACGATGAAGACGACGAACCATGGACCTACCAAAAAGGACAAAGAGTTAGAAGAAGCTGATGGCTTTGAATATGTTATGGGATATATGGTTAGACCTCATCTCAATGAAGGCCTCGGCTTGGGTTGTTATACCTATCACTTGGAAGATACACAAGATGCCGATATGAACAAAGAAAACTATGTCCAGGATCTTTCCTATGGAGGTTTAGTTCAACCTTCTGAAGAATGGCTTGACATAGGTGATCAATTAGATTCCTGTTTTAATTGGATGCACAATACTGGTGAAGAATCGAAGGATATTGGCTTTCGAAACAAATGTAATGTATTCAGCAGAACTATGAGAAAGCTTAAACAAAAGTTTCCTAACTTACCCGAACATGTGATTAAAAGTTACACTAGAAAACGAATTGCTATCAGGATCCGACATTTGCAGAAACAAGTCAGGGAGAAAAAAAATCCAGAAATTCAAAAATGCAAAAAAGAATAAGGTCAAGAAAACCACATTGAATGAAAGTAAAAGTGCTGTAATGAGAAAGAATGAGAGGAAAATAAAGCATTTTAGAAATTTAGGTTGTAGAAGTATTATGCTGTGTGTGTGTGAGTGTGTATTTGTGTAATAACGAGAAAAAATACATACATTTTAACCACAAAGTAAATTTATTCGGAAGAGCCTATTCAGGTCACAAGCTTTATAAATTAGTATCTTTATGTCAAAGTTCAAACGTTTTATTTTTATTCGGTATGATATCCAGTTACGAAGCTCGCAATCTGAACAGGCTATAAGAATTTATTAAAGAATGATATATCACATGAGAACATCCAATTTCTAAACGAAATAAATAAAATTAAGCACCTTTTTAGTACATATTGCGGTTTTCTTTTGCGTACAAGGGCACGCTAAACACAGTTTTACAATAATACCGAAGTACGTGAACAATGCTCTTATCAATAATAAGAAAAAGAATTGAGAAAAATTGATTACAGTTTTACAGCTGAAATTCTTGTATAAAAAAATACAATGGTGTTCAGCATCGAGGTAAATTCAGCTGTTCAACATTTGGCAAATTACCCTAAAAGTTCGATTTTATTATTTTCTAATAAATTCATGGCAAAAATTCGCCGTATTTCAAAGAAATCTCGTATTTTATTGTATTTCCCATATAAACTTCTTACCGTAAGCAAGTAGTGACGTCACAACATTTTTGATTACTACTACATACACATATACTGGTCTGCGTCACCTTAGTAAGTCTAGCTCATTGATCGTCTGTGACGACTGTGACGAGAGTATGAGTGTTGGTTTCTGTTGAACATCAATGAAAATAAATACTAAGGTATGGAAATCCATATGCTGTGTGCGTGCCTTTCGTGTATGGCGAAAAACTTTTCACTACTACATTCGAACGAGCTCCCATAAGAAGCCGTGCAAATATGTACGTCACCATTTGCTGTTTACATTTTCCATCATCCACTAATACACTTGCATTTGGTCTTCTTCCTCACCTTCTATCTATTCTCATTGGTTGAACATGTATGAAGTTCAAATTCTACGATTGCAAAGAAAATTCATTCTGTTGGCTAACATTGAGCGGATCGCACGCACGGAGTTGGTGTTCTCGGTCACGACAATTGGCGCAGCCGGTGAGTATTTTTGTTAAACGGAAACGGTATTTGAAAGCAATGTCTGTGGTTGACTCCAACACATTTTTATCTAACACTCATTGCTAACAATATCTACACTGTGGTGATTTTGTTCGGATTCGCCTTCCATTTTTATATCCGCAAAAACGCTGATACAGTCGAATTACAACTTTATTCTCCGAAACTAGTTTTCAGAATGGCCGCATCTCGTCCAAACAAATTTTACTAACCCTCGATTTCTCTCGGCTCACACACACACTCCTTTTAACAGTCGTACGCATATCCACACAAACAACCCATTTTTGTTTGAACGCAATCGAGCATTACGTCTTATATCTAGATTGCTTTGAGAATAGGTCGTATGTGCAGAAGAGAGGCTCTCTTTGGTCACGCTCTCTTTTGCTAATATATAAACTAGTTTTGCATATTTTGGTACATTTTCACTTCAGAACGCTAGACAAAGCTATTATCTTTAGTCATCTGCCAAGAAACATGGAGTAAAGTGTAGTATAGATCTGTAATAATCGAAAGAGAAAGGAAGCAAAGAGAAACTCTCTTTTGCACATACGACCTATTCTCAAAGCACTCTAGATATAGTCTTCTCATTACCCATCAATCAGAAACTTAATTCAAACAAACTTTTTTCTGGCGTCTTCATTTCGACTTTCACCACAAAGCTTTCAAATTCATTTTCAAGCTTTTAAAATACTTTGAATAGCTCGATATAAATACTCATGATCGCCCATTACTATTATTTTGTAGAGTCATTTGTGAACGCGCAGCTTTTTCCAGTATCTGTCAGTCTCTTTCGTATTTGTTTTGCTCTGTGAATTTTTATATTCTCCGTAGTGTTCAGATCACTTACAAAATCGTAGCAATCGGTGAGTAAACTATTATTTATGTTGTTTTTTTTATGTTTTTTTATTTATTCTAGCTTATTCTATCTTAATTACTACATTCGGCTCTATCTCCACTCTTCTAGTTCTGGAAAAAATGGTCTACTGGAATAAGCCGTAAACGAAGCACCCGTCGAATCTGTTTGGTCGCTTGAGATTTCCTCTTAGTCTCAAATCTCTAGTCATTGATGGACCTACATCTTCTGCCTGCGTTGGATTATCGGAAACCGGATAATCGTCAATCAGCTCCGTATGCGATGGATTTGTCCTATCATCATTCGAAAGGTCATTTGACGACGTAACTCGTTTCACATCCTGTACGTTACGGGCGTACTGAATGCCGCACCTACTAATCACAACTACTTTCGGGCCGTCGATCGCAACAACTTTATAGCGTTCTTCTGAGAAAATCGGATCGGTTTTCGATCTCTTATGCTGAGCCAACAGAACTGTATCGCCAATTTTAATATTTGATTTCTTTGCACCTCGAACTAAGTCCGCGTCTCTTTTGCTTGCTAATTTCGTTTCAGCATCTCTCTCTCGGATGTCGGTATGATCCAGCTGCTTATGTCGTTGCTCCCAAAGGCATGGAAAATGTCCACGAAATTTCCACCCGCACATCAGTTCAAATGGTGTTACCAACAGTCTCGAATGAGGAATAAGATTATTATGGTTGTGCGTATAAAGCTGAAGATTACTTCTCCAATTAGACCCTTCTATTTTCGATGCAGCAAGGGCTTTTGTAATCCCTTGATTTTGCCGTTCTACTGCACCGTTCGACTGCGGGCTGAGGGGAATCGACTTGCGTACTTTGACGCCTTTGTCCTCCCAGAAGCTAATGAACTGATTTCCCTGAAAGGGGGGACCATTGTCGCTCTGGAGGATTAGAGGACAACCCCATATCTGAAATACTTCACATAGTGCTGCGTTGGTGCTATCAGCATCCATGCGTTTCATCTCCACAACCGATAAATATCGTGAAAATGTGTCGACTATAATTAAAAACTCGCCTGATCCAAACCCTGGAATGCTGAGGAAGTCTATCTGGAGTATTTGCCAAGGTCCCTCCGGTAACTCCCTGCTGCTGAGAGGAACTGGTGGGTTTTTTCTGGAAAGACGAAGACATGTTTCGCATCCTTTGACGAAACGCTCTACGTCGGATGACATTCTAGGCCACCAAAAGAATTCTCTTAAAATCCTTTTCATTGCCACTTCACCGACGTGCCCTCCATGCGCCGTCTGCATGACGCGCTGTCTCAAGGATAATGGCAAGATTACTCGATTGTCTTTGAAGATCAAAAACCCAAGAACGTGTAGGACTTTCTTTTGAGCCTCATACTTATGAAGTTCTCGTGGCCATTGATCAAGCTGAATAGCAGCTCGCAACAGGTGAAACTCGTCATCGTTCTCGGAGTGTGTCTCTATCTCAGTCCAAGTAACGTCCAGCGTACCTATCGAAATGATTTGACCTAGTTATATATAACAAATAAATAGCCTTATATGTGTTATTATTACCTGAATCAAGAGCAAACAAATAATGATTTTCGTTATCATCTTCAAAAGGTGTTGCTTCCTGAGAATGATGTATAAGCCGCGACAGTGCATCGGCCAAATTCGACTCGCCTGGAATCCTCTTCATGTCGAAATCATAGGGCTGTAATCGGAGAGCCCATGCATCAGCCCGCGCTAAAGCTCGTTTGCCAACACGATAGTTTGACCCGAAGATAAATTCGTTTGCCTCGGCGTCTGTTCTTACGACAAAATGCTTGCTAAGGAGATATGAAGCAAAACGTTCAATGCCCCACACAACAGCCAGCGATTCCTTATGAGCATGCGGATATTTCTGTTCGGTACCGGTTAATGACTTCGAGGCACAAGCTATCACTCGAGGAACCCCAGCTTTGTTGAATTGCACCAAAACTGCACCCAATCCAACAGGCGATGCATCCACGTACAATTCTGTAATATCAGTTGGGCTGTAATAGCCCAGTGTTTTAATAGTGTTAACTGCATTATTTTGAAGAAAACGGAATTCACGCTCTTCTTTTTCAGTCCAATAGAAGTTATCGGAATTTGCCAACGCTCGCAAGTGCTCTGTTTTATCTGCTCTGTTCATAATAAACCGGTCGATGAACGTCACCAGACCGAGGAAGCTCTTAACTTCGCCGCAGCTTCCTGGAACTCGGAAATTCTTTATGGCCAACAGTTTCTGCTCATCGACTTGCCAGCCCTCAGAAGTAAGGACAAAACCCAAGAATTGAGCTGATTGTGTACCAAACACACACTTCTCCTCATTTAGTACCACATTATGCTCTTGCAATCGGGCTAGTACTACAGCCAGGTTGGCATCATGTTCTTCCTTGGTATCTCCGTATACAAATACATCGTCCAGATAATTTTTTACTCCCTTACATCCGCCGAGAATTTTTCTTTGTAGTACTTCCTGAAAAATATCAGGGGCATTACACAACCCGAACGGTAATCGCACACAACGGAACATTCCGAACTCTGTGAAAAAGTTAGTTAAGTGTCGCGATTCAACATCCAATTCGATGTGGAAGAAGGCATTTTTTAAATCAATTGTTGAAAACCACTTGGCTCCGTTCAAATCTGCAACTATGCTTTCCAACGTAGGCATACTAAATGGAGTTCGAATGATATATTTGTTAGGACCCCTCAGGTCTATCACAAGTCTGATGTCATGCCGTCCTTTTGGCACTACGATCATGGATGAACAGAAAGAAGTGTCCATGTCCGCCGTTACTCTTTCGATAATGTTCAAACTAACTAGTTGATGTAGACGTTCTTCAACTAATTGTTTTAACGCCAGAGGTATGTTAAGGTAGACGTTCCTACAAGGCGGTTCCGATTTGTTGTAAGCAATTTTCACCGGCGGAATATTAAACTTGGGGAAACTACCATTGATTTCAGCTATTTCTGCTGTCTGGAAGGATACCGTCGCAATGCCACCGATTATAGGTACTTTGATACCTAACATAAGGACACTATATCTCGTCGCCGTGGTTCTGCTTAAAAGAGATCGGAGTTCTTTTACGACGTAGAATTTTTCTAAATAGACTGGCCTGTCCTCAGATATGAACAAATACGCTTCAAATGTGGCAACTACATCAATTTCTCCTTCTGATGCGTACGCCTTCAACGGACGATCTGTTTTCTTCTGAATGTTTAGAACACCATTACAATACTTAGGGTCTGACATCATTGAGTGAAATAATCGCTCAGTGAACGTGTTGACTTGGGCGCCGGAATCGATAAGGAACCGACAACGCATGCCAGCAACAGAAGCTTCAATAATGCCATCGTCTGCAATGTGTGGGAGGGTGGAAACACGAGTAATTTTCGTTCCATACGAATCGGAATCAGTGGCCTGTCAGAAAAAAGTAATTCGCTTAGTTTAGGTAATTCTTTCATATATACTTATATTTATATACTGTTAGATTTTATAACTAGGTGCCAATTAATGCACCTTCAATAACTTTATTTCAAATTTATTCAATATCAATATCAAATTTCTTCATCAATTCAAGTTTCAATAATCAACAATCATTCATTAGATTCTTCACTTACTTTTTCCGCGAGATCTTCTACGATATCCTCTTTCTGAATAACAGCGATCTTACGTGGTGGGGCTTCCGGAGAAGACACTCTTGAATCCAATTCTCGTTTTACCCCTGACTGGGTCCTTCCCTTACATGCGATTTGAATATGACCGTTTCGTCCACATCCTCGACATACCTTATCTAGAGCATGGCAAACCGATGGATCGTGGTACATACTGGTACATCTCCAACACCTGTAGCTTTGAGGCAATCTCTGATTGATCATCGGTGTATGTTGAGATCTTCCATCTCCAAAGAAACGTTGGTTTCCTGGGCGAGCATAAGACCGGGTTGGATAACCCCGACCATTACCGCGAAACATAGCTTGGTTGTTGAAATTCTGTCGACGATAGCGTTGAGCCCCAACGGGAAAATCTGCACTAACAGGCGCGATGTTGGCTTGTTCAATTGGTTCATGTCTCTCTTTGAAGAATTGCTCACTCAGACGAATGCATTCAATTTCGCGTACTTTGTCAATTAGTTCCGTGAATGATCCCTTACGGTGTAATATTTTAAGGGCAGCTGTACGAACCTCCTTGCATCTTGCGTGATTTGCTATGGTACCCATAACGGCTTCTGATTCTCTTTCTATACCGTATTCACATAGCCTGGCTGTAGCACCAACCCTGGTGATGTACGCCGAGTCGGACTCCCCTTGCTTCTGGAACATAAGGGCCAGTTTCCGTCGCTGCAACATTATATCTGACCCAGAGCCGAAGTAAGTTTTGAGTCTGTACATTGCATTCGTGAAAGGATTTGATCCAACATCTGGAGCTTTTTCGTCTGACTTGGTGTTTCTGAATATATCCATTAAGAGAGGTCCCGATTTCACTTTGAAAATCATGTATTTGGTTGCTTCATCAGAAATACCAGCGAGCTGCATCGAATCCTCAAGCAAATCTCTCCATTGGTCAAAAGCGTGTCGCTGTATCTCTCCATCATCACCAATAGGCTTACACTCTGGAACATTCACAGATGAAATGGATAGCTGATTAATCGAGGACATGAACCGAGAATCGTCGAAGGCAACCGATTTGTCACGCTGAGTACTATGTGGTCTGAAGTGAACACTGATGTCGCTCAAACTCTGATCATCGACTTCGTTTGTTGCGCAAGCTGGGACCAGAGGTGGAGAGTTAACTGATGCTTCGAGCTGCTCTTTTTCCTTACGAATTTTCTCCAGCTCCTTGCGTAGCTCTGCCGTTAAGGACTTTTCAGCTTCTAATTCATTGGCCATTGCATCAAAATCCTTGCCTTCATGATCGTCTGTTTGCTTTCCCTTATTCTTCATCTCGTTCTTCGTCTTCTGCGCTTCACTTTTCTTGTCTCCTCCTACGAAGCCACAAATTTTAGTCTTCTTTTTCTTGTTTGTCGTTTTCCTAGAAGAAAAACATTTTTTTTTAACTGTTCTCCATACGCACATAAATTAGTACTTGGACAAACAAATTGCAAAAATTATATTCGTATTCATAGCAAACTCAGCACCTTTACAATACTAACAAAATACCTTTTGATCGTTTGAATGCAGCTATTTGTTGTCATCAGGGATCTACTTAATGTTTTAATAGACCATTCCCATAATTATCAAGATTATCAAGTACTAGTAATATCATTGATAAAATATAAACTCACTGTTTCTTCATCACCACAATTGTGACATGATGATCAAAATATGTATCTTTCTTTAATTCAATTTACTTGTCATGTGAAGCCTACTGGTTACCCAGCCTGCTCAACACCATCATGATTCTGTTGCTGATTTATGGCAAACCGTTTTTTTTTTTTTTTATACTAAACTCAACATTTTCATCACCACTAATGTGTCATGATGAGCATCATTTGTAATGACATGTTAAGCCTGACTAGTCACTTAACACCATTTATTTAATCCAAATAAGTTGTGCTATTTGCCTTTTAATCCATGAGTATCATTTGTCATGACATGTTAAGCCTGGTTAGTCACTTAACACCATTTACTTAATCCAAATAAGTTGTGCTATTTGCTTTTTAATCCAGGTGTTCGTTAACCATTCACTAATTGTCACGCGGACTACGCATCGTCTGTGACGACTGTGACGAGAGTATGAGTGTTGGTTTCTGTTGAACATGTATGAAGTTCAAATTCTACGATTGCAAAGAAAATTCATTCTGTTGGCTAACATTGAGCGGATCGCACGCACGGAGTTGGTGTTCTCGGTCACGACAAACCATTCCACCGATTCGTTTAACTTTTAGTTAAAATTTGACATTCCGATGGTTATTTTCCCATCGTGGTAAAAATTTTACTCTGAAGCCGACCCATTTGAGTTTTGACAGATTGATAGTTATTTGGAACGAAATGGATTTGGCGCCAATTTTCTCGCGAACAAAGTTTAACTATCAAACTGTCCAATCTAACCATGCTCCGGAACAGGGTTATTCTTAACCACGGCGAAATAACCATCGAACTGTCAAATTTTAACTAAAAGTTAAACGAATCCGTGGAATGGTTCACAGCCTTAATGTTTTTTTTTTACAAATTTACGTCTGGTAAGGAGTGGTGGAAATCTGTTAACCTTGCTCACAAAACGAGAAGTAGGCAATGCAAAACGCTTGCACTTCAAACGCACTTCCGGAATACCACCCGTGGAACCTGTAGAAGGGGACATTTCCGATTTGGGATCAAAATGTGTCATGCGACAACTCATTCTCCATGGTTTTTCACAAATAAACTTCTGGTACGTGTGTAAAGTACAGAAAAACGCATTGGCCACTCCCGGAGCCTCACAGAGTGCCCCAGCAGAACCTGTAGGAAAGGATATTTTTGTCTTTGTACCAAAACATGTCATGCGATAGCTTTATCTTCAAGGATTCTCACGAATCACTTTCTGATGATTCTATAGATAACGGACAATTTACCTCACAAGTCACTTCCGCATTATCACGGAGTGTCTCGAGCATACATGTAGAACAGGACATTTCCAAACTTCGACCAAAACATGCACGGGTCTTACACTAATTACGTAAGCAATTTTTCTGGGTTCTTCAAGCACCCTCCCCCCATGTAAGGTTTTGAGGTGGTCTTGTTGTGTAGGGGTTATCACGAGTATGAGGTTAAGGGTTCGAGTCCCTCCAAGACACGTTGATTCTTTTTCGCAAATTTCATATCAATGTGTCCATTTCGAAACATGTGCTGTGCATATGCACAGCCAAGATATTTAACATATTTTTTGTATGATTATGATTAATGAATAATGATTATAAAAACCCATTATTCATTATTCATGATTAAATCTATGATTAATCACTAAATTAAATGCTATCGACACCTCGTTAATTTAAATCAAATAAAAGCTTTTTCAAACGATGTTTAGCAAGAATAGTTATGTTTCAAGAAGAAGTGAACCCCATTGCAGTATCACACGGCCCACAAGATTCAGGAAAAGTTGCTTCCTGTCTTAAATATCAATTGAATAATCCAGTCGTATGCATATGTTAGGCCGGGAATGGGGTAAGAAAGCCTACTTGCGGTGAAAAAGACTTTATTTCTGCACGCGTGAGACCGATAACTTCTTCATCGCCACTTTTATATTTATGCTACCGGAAGAACAAGGTGAAAACTGATAGTGGACTCGACTCTAGGCGGATACTGTGACTGGCAGAATGAACTCTATGGGTACCGTGATATTATCGGGAATAGGGTAAAATGCCCAATAGTGGACCCCCAACCAATAGTGGACCCTCCAGACATTTTTTTCAATATTACAGCACAATGGAAACATTTTGCTATGAAATTCCATCGGGAGAACCTACCTTACAGTAATATGACTTGATTACATGCATTGAAAATGCTCTGGAAAGTAAAATTAGTTGATTTTTTAAAATTCTATAAAAAATAAACACGAGAGTGTTCATTATAGGAATATTTTGGGGGGTCCATAATAGGGAAGAAGAACGTCCCGAAACGAAACATGAAAATTAAATGAAGTGTCGACTATGGGGAAGCAATTTCCTATAGATATCACGCAAAATTAATATTTTGAAAATGTCCACTCCTTATGCCAGGCAGGAAGAGCAAAATTTCGCTACTAGGGGGTCCACTATTGGGCATTTTACCCTACATCTATTCGAGTTGGAGTACCAAACTAGACTGATCGTATCATTATATTTCTCAGATCGTTCGAGCATCGAGCCATTCGGCTAATAACCCGTTTACATATTCGCTAGTTATAGCGGACAATGCACTATCTGATAATACTAGCACGACATTAGCACAATGTAAACGCTTATTAGCGAGGACAATTCCTGTTTACATTGTGCTTAATTAGGGTCTCGCCGACATTGCTCACCAACACGAACGCAGGTTCGTGGTTGCAAACAATCCCATTTGATTTTGCCGTGACAGCTGCTCGTGGTTGCAAAGGCAAACAAACCGAGTAAAAGTGTGAGTGAAACGTGCGTGTACGTACACGATCGCTGAAAGCCTAATGACCCGTTTACATATTCGCTAGTTCTAGCGGGCAATGCACTATCCGACAATACAAGCGCAAAATTAGCATAATGTAACCGCTTATTAGCGAAGACAGTTCCTGTTTACATTGTGCTAATATCGCGCTAGTATTGTCGGATAGTGCATTGTCCGCTAGAACTAGCTCATATGTAAACGGGCCATAAGGGGCAAGCCAGAGCAAAGGCGACGAGCGATGCGACGCTACGTTACTCATGCAAAAAATAACAATCATTATCAACAGGCTGTCAAATTTATTGTTAATTTTTGTTTTTTCTGGCTTGCCCCTAACGTGACACTTTCTCCATGGTGTAACGAGAAGAAAAAACCCGGTATAGGACCCAGAAAAAGATCTTTTAGTTACAAGATAAATATTGTCGCTGTCGTCGATGTTCGGAACAGCTTTTGCTGGCGAGGATAGGGTGCTACATGTCACGTCAATGAAGGAAAAATACGTACGATTAGACAGTTCGGTACCACACATGTTTCGGACTTTATCTTTTGAGCCATAGGTACAAGACTAGCGTCTGTCTCGCACTATAGCTCGACAAAGACTGATGAAAATAAAATAAACGGTTTGTTTGAGACACTACAATTTTTTTTTTCGTTTTGGCTTTCTCGTACAACAAAGTTGTACCGAAACGCTATCATTTCACTCCAAAATCGAACTTTATATACAAGTCTCGGAGACCCATGATGCTATATACCAATCACCTCAGCTCGTCGAACTGAACAAATGTCTGTCAGTCCGTGTGTGTGTGCATTCACACACTAACCCAGCACACGTGCTTAGTCGTTGCCAAGCTACCACACGGAAGTGTACTGGAGTGTCGGACTCGACCGTACCGGTAATACCGACTAAATTCCCTTGAGCTCTGCTATCGTTCCCCCCGGAACTACCTCCCAGCACTACATCTGGGGGGTGGCAGTACTTAACGTACTCGCTCATTCTCGCTCACATAGGCACCTGTCCCATGCGAGTCTTACTTGGGTGCTCGCTCTATCACACTCTACACGCTCTGTCCCACCATGTGAGTCTGACTTGTGTGCTCACTTCGATCATACTATGTGAGTCTGACTTGTGTACTCACCTCCTTCATTCAATTCGCGCTAGCACATACCACTCTAGTCATTCAACCTAACTCTCACTCTGGCATCCCTTATGGGACATTTTACTTAGGTTCCCACTTCTGACATACCATGTGAGTCTGACTTGGATGCTCACCTCGATCATACCATCTGAGACTAGCTCACCTCGAACATACCATGTGATACTGACTTGTGTGCTCACTCCTTTCATACCATGTGAGACTGACTTGGATGCTCACCCACACTCCTCTGCCACGCCGGGTTATCAGTTGTCATAGGAACCAACATTCCTGCGCTACTCCCAGCACGGCGTGTGCGGTCCATGCATACACGTATTCATTCACATTTCTTCCATGCTTCGAGATGACGATCTCGGTTGCCACCCGCTGCGCCATCACCTCTGCATAGGCAGACCATTCAAACACTTTCCCGCGTTCGGCACTTTTCATTCTAACTAACCAATCGAAAGTTAGTACTGCTTGTCGATTGCTGGTTGGCGGGCCAGATTCTCTGCAAGCTGCAGGCAATCTGAGTGGTTGCAGTCGAGACTGCGTTCCACTTCCCCACCGCTTGACACATCCTCTGGATAAGGTTATCCGGAGTTGTGTCCCGGCCGCAAACGTCTAGCATTGCTCTTCTTTCGACGTCGAAACGAGGACATACGAACAGTATGTGATCTGCAGTTTCGTTAACACATGGGCAGTCAGGGCAGACGGGGGCCTCCGCGTGCCCAAACCTGTGGTGGTACTGTCGGAAACAGCCATGGCCTGACAGGAATTGTGTCAGATGGAAGTGAACCTCCCCATGGGGTCTCCCCACCCAACTTGATATGTTAGGAATCAGCCGGTGGGTCCACCTACCTTTCGAGGAGTTATCCCACTCGCGCTGCCATCTGGCAACCTAAGTCACCCTGGTACGCTCGCGGTCTCCTCTGGTGCCACGTAGCTCAACACACTCCTCGTCTTCCCGGATGACCAGCCCGACTGGCATCATATTCGCTATCACGCAGGATGCTTCGTGCGATACCGTGCGGTAGGCCGATATCACCCTAAGACACAACAAGCGGTAGGTGCTCTCCAGTTTCCGCAGGTAACTGGTTACCCCCAGTGCCTTTGCCCAGGACGGGCCGCCGTACCTAAGAATAGATGCGGCAACGCCTGCCAGTAGCCTACGTCTACTGGCGCACACCTTGGAGCTGTTGGACATCATCCTCGATAATGCCGCCACAGCAGTCGAAGCCTTCTTGCACGCATATTCGACATGGCTACCAAAGGTAAGCTTGTCGTCTATGATGACCCCAAGAATCTTCAGACTCCGCTTTGAAGTGATCGCGACGTCTCCCACGTGAACAACTGCATGTTGTGCCGACTTACGGTTGCTGAAGATAACCACCTCCGTCTTATGTTGAGCGAGCTCAAGGCCTCTCGCACTCATCCAGTCCGCCACAGTGCTGATCGCGTGTTCTGCGGTTAGGTCTACTTCGGGAATTGACTCCCCTAGACCTCTAGGGTTACATCGTCAGCCATGCCGACGATCTTCACACCAGGAGGAAACTTTAGCTTCAGAACCCCGTCATACGTCAGGTTCCATAGTACCGGGCCCAGGATTGACCTTTGCGGGACTCCTGCGGTAATGGGTACACTTTTCTGGCCGGCATCGGTCTCGCATAGCAGCACGCGGTTCTGGAAGTAGCTTTCCTAAGCCGACTAAGCTAGACTAAGCCGGCGTAACGAGAGCGCGATGGCATCCCAGCTTGCGCTGTTGAATGTGTATCACACTAAGGCGAAGCCAAACAATTGAATCGAGAAAAGGATCGTCACCGCTAGGTGGATTAATCTTTTTTTTTTTTTAAACTACATAGGGGGAATGACGGCTTTGGCAGGTTTTGTTCTATTATTGGCAGGGGTTTTTTTTAGGACTGACTAGGCTCAAATTTGGCGTAAGCATTCTTTGCATATCAAAGAATATTGTGGCCAAATTTCATAAAATTTGGTCGACAAAAACCCCCCTGCCAATAATAGAACAAAACCTGCCAAAGCCGTCTTTCCCCCTATGTGCACGCCCTTTGAAAAGCAATTACGGAGTACTGCTTGCAGTTTTTGCGCTGGAAGTGCCCCAGGGTTTTCAGTTTTGCCAAAAACTATTGATCTGTATCGAAGAAATCGAAAGATTCGGTGCCAAATTGTTTAAAAACAGTTTTTTGTTCAATCAAAGTTAATTGCCTATTTCCGGGGATTAAACCACCCGACTTGGACATTAATTTACAATGTTGTGAAAACTCATATGTGAATATGTACGTTATGTGGAAGATATTGATTTGGAAAATGTATTGGAAAACACTTTCCCTTCGATGGGACTCGAACCCATGACCCTACAGTACGCTAAGACTGGTGCTTTAACCAACTAAGCTACGAAGGACCTCCGTCGGCCTTCGCAACCTAGAGGCTACTGAATGAGCTCGAGATTCCCAAATTGGACGCATAGTCAAATCACTCGCAATCCATTTGTCAAGCCAACACTTCCACACGTGTATAGTACACGTCCACATTAGAGGAGCGTGAGTATTTAGAATATCTGGCGGCTATACACAACACATTCTTCATCAGCAACTGTACTGATCAAGTGAGGTTGTGTAAGCAATTTGCCAGTCGGTCGTCAAGCTCAGACCCGACCGATGTGGACGTGTACTATACACATGTGGAAGTGTTGGCTTGACAAATGGATTACGAGTGATTTGACTATGCGTCCAATTTGGGAATCTCGAGCTCATTCAGTGGCCTCTAGGTTGCGAAGACCGACGGAGGTCCTTCGTAGCTTAGTTGGTTAAAGCACCAGTCTAGCGTACTGTAGGGTCATGGGTTCGAGTCCCATCGAAGGGAAAGTGGTTACCTCCAATACATTTTCCAAATCAATACCTTCCACATAACGTACATAGTTTCTCTAATAAATGACTCACGGAGATTCGGTATGTTTTCTATAGAGAAATATTAGAGTTCATTGAATGTTCACAATATCTCTCTGATTTTTTTTATTTCATTTACTGTTATTACTGATTTCTTACACATATTAATGCTTCATATTCGGTAGTATATCGTAATATGTATATATTATTTTAGTTCAATATATTAAACAATCTTATTCCAGTGGTCAATAAATACAGAATTACAATGCATACATAATTTCGTCGGATCCATGAGTTAGAGAGATTAAAGTTGAACGAAAAAAACGGAAACAAATGTGTTTGTCGTTGAATATTTAAAAACGTTAGCCGAAGTTTTCGGTTCGACTAAATCAGTTTTACTGTGAATCATGCTAGTGAGAGGTCGCACTAACAGTGTTTGTGTTGCAAGGAATTACTTTTGTTTTTTTTTTTAAATTTATAGTGCTCTAGCGTTTTCCGATATTGCACTACATTCAGCAAGTTATGCATTGGATTGTTGTTTATTTATTCACTTTATACAGTAAACAAGAATTACTTCGAAAAAACGTCTAGGCTATTTTTTTGTGTAATTCGGCTTCTCTTTTGTTTTCTCTAAATCTGTGCGATGAAATGTGTTTCCCTTATTTCTTCTGGCTGTATTTGATATAAGTTTTATTCTCACGTTCTCAAGTTAGCTTGTGTTTTCGTTCAAATATCTTAGCATTTTATAAACTTGATTTAATTCTGCTTAGATTTCATTTTCTTAATTACCTTAGAGAATTTTTGGAAGAAGTGGTGTATGATCATTGTAATGTTGTTAAGTGGGATGAAGTTTTGACATTTTTCCAAAATAAATTAGTCAAAGTAAACGTAGTTTGAGTCTGAAATGCTAGAGCATTTTATACAGTTCAAAGAATGGTTGGACAAAAAATGAAGCTTAAATAAAGCCAAACATTTGTGTAATGAAAAAGATTTCAACAAGTCAGGTCTGTCAACTTGATTATATATACTCACTGCAATTCAATCGTGGTGCCTGAATTTGTGAAAAGATTTCATGTAATAGGTTACTATTTCACAAAATGCATCACCTATTATAGTATCGTTCAACATATTTTTCTTATACATAAAATGTCTAGCCTTTTTAGTAGGAAACCCCAGTGAGGATCACTCATTTGAAACTGTTGTAGGAGTTTCACAGTACATATTACATTCTTGATGTTTTAATAGTCATGAAGAAGAGAAAAAAATGGTATAACAAGTGTGGAGGGAATTGAAGACAAATACGTTTTCTTTATTTTTCATCGGAATTTCATTTGTACTGATGGCTGGATGAAATATCGATATTTTCAAGACCTGATTACTTGTTTTATCCGCATCAATTACTTTGTAATACGATTTATCCATCAAGACATTCCAAAAACGCACAATAATCTATATATATACATTAAATGTATATATTTAGAAATATTTTTTTTAACGGAAATTCAAATTTGCAATGCAAATCAATAGAGTGTACAGAACAAAAAAAAAACATTTTCTATCAATCTTGTGGAATTAGGATAAAACGAGTCACTAATTTTGTATCCTAACAAAACTGGATGATTAATTATATTACTTAATAAGCACTAAATATCAATATTTAACAGACCTCATTCAATTATTTACAGTACAGTTCATCACGTTACAAAGCAGCTGATTAAAACATTATTTTTATTTCAAATCAGTTTCGTCGTCTAACAGCTCGTCCACGTCTTTCTCCCAGTTGGAGCGATCGTTGCCATCGTTTACCACTTCGTAATCCTGTAGTTCTGCCTCCAAATCCTTTTCCCATTGTTCTTCTATTGTGGGATGTTCGCAGCGTGCAAGGTCCAATTTGTGTATTTAAAATGCGTTTATTCGATACCGATTGGCGGCGTCGTCGTCGATGTTCGAAGAGGAGCAGGAAAACAAAGTCGGGTGTTATATAGAATAAGCAAGATAAAAACTATAACTTACAACGAAAATCGATCTTTTCGAAATAATTTAACAAGAAACGTGGGTTTTTAACGCCTCTTTAGATTTGTTTCCTACTGTGGCTATAAAGCACTGTCCTGCGGTAAAGCATCCATTATTTTGCGTCTATTATTGTACTATTTATTCTATTCATATCTACGTTAACGGTATCAACCAAAACGATTATAAGAGCAACACACTTTGTTGGCATATGTCACGTTCAACCAGTTTGTGTATTAATAAATAAAATTTAATGATGTTTTTCTTTGTCTATTGCCGTAGCCGTAACACAGATAAACAGACAGCGCGGAGAAAACTTCCATCGTCTATTTCGTTGACACGCGCTCCACTTGACATTAAACTAACTACAGCTATTGCACAGCCTTTATGCAAACAATTCTGGGAAGATCAAACTTGCATTTCAACAATCTGCTCTGTACAGTGTGAGTATTGCATATAAGGCTTTTAGTACGCGTTCAAAGTGTTATTTTCGTTCAGTGTGCTATCTAGTAGGCGTGGCCACAATCAAAGGAAATTTTCTATTGCCTCATCCATTTATCTGCGACAGAGTAGAGGAAAATTTTAATTATCAATTGCGATGAACTGTTGCATTTTTGTTTTATTATCGATTCTAATTCAAACAATCGCAATAAATAAAATAATCTTTTCATTGTCCCTAGAACGTTGTGCCGTTTACTGGAAGCGGCGATGTTTATGTACACATCTACTTGGATGCACTCTTCATGATACAATTCGCTCCTTTTAGGGAACATTTTACACATTTGGTTAAAATAAATGATCTTCTTGCTGATCCTTCGTCAGTAGCCCCGGTAATACACTCTGTTCATTGTAGTTTCCAATGTTAATTAATCACAGCTTAAGTTTAATTGCCTTAAAAATTTATTTGTCTATACAGATTATTGCATTATGTAATTTTGCTATAGAATTGTTCGACTGATTCGTGGGATTGTATAGGCAAATATAGAGTGAAGCCGTGTTGGAAGGAAAGATGCGATTATGCTAAAAATAAAGATTTTAAAGGCTATCATTGACAGATAGCAAAATGCTGATTTTGTTTTAACGTCAAGCTTTTATTTTTCTGCATTCACTTTACATCCTCCCAAATGCCCAACAACTGGATTGATATATTAACAAGATGAAACTGAGAAAAAAATATTTAAGCTTTTTTAGTGCATGTCTTACACTGTCTAAGACAAGTTTAGTCCTTCCCATTTAATTCCACCACGTTTTGTTATCTTTCCAGATACGTATTTCGACCTCAAATGTCAGGCATTCTTCAGTGTCTCGTACTCGAGTCGAGTCGAGTCAAGTACGAGACACTGAAGATGGCCTCACATTTGAGGTCGAAATACGTACCTGGAAAGATTACAAAACGTGGTGGAATCGAATGGAAAGTACTAAATTCGTCTTAGACGGAAGATGAAACTGTTAGAGAATGTTAAAATACCTCCATGATTTGAGGGGAGAGAGGAGGTTTAGCCTTATGTAACGTCCAAGTAGAAAAACGTATACCTTGTCGGCTTAATTAATAATAATCAAATCGATTTTACCTACGTTTGAGTTAACGGGGTCAATGTTTGTCAAACATTTTTGAGAGGTTTTAGCGAAGTTGAACAAATTTTCATATTTGTCTTTTTAGATGGTGCTACTTCTGTTATTCGTTTGTGGAACAAAGTAACAGAAACATCAATTTTGTTAGATGATTTTAGCATGATCGAAGAATATCGCCTGTTCATGTATTTCATTCAACACCATACAAAGGGAAGTCAGCACAAATGGAGCAAGGATAAACCCGAAGGATTCATTTGTTCGAAAGGCCGTTCTGCGTCTTAGTTAAGCCATTCTAATTATTCCTTTACTTTCAATTAAATGAGATTCGCCTTTAAAATTTCATATTATTATCTTCGTCAAAAACAAAATCAGCCATTGACGTCAAAAACAAAATCAGCCTTTAGTTCAGCCCAAGACTCAGCCCATTTATCTGTACATATTTCAGATACGTGTTTGAGTCGCTTTGTGTTTGCAATAGGAAGCGTATTTTAGTCGAAACTAGCCAAGAGGAGACATAATTGTTGCAAATCAAAAGTTTTCCACCAATTCTACTTCTATACATTGCATGCCAATCTGAAAACGTTACCAATTCAACTGTTTCATTCTAACAATCTAACTGCCCGTCTTTTTCGACCGCCCTTTTTCGAATGACCCATCATATGACCTTCGGGTACCACACATTTCAGACATTGTTTTCACCTATGTTACTTTGATTCATCTTGATTCTCAACGACGTTGTTGGTTTGTATTGTCTTTTCTCTTAAATTACGTGTGGTTTTTTTTTGTAATTGAGTTTTAACGAATTAAATACTTTCTTTAAATAAGTACATATATTAATATCTGTATGTTTAATATTTCCCTTTCTCAGTTTTCTTAACATCTACACCCTCGAATAATTAATTTTAGCTGTTTCGTCTTTTAATGTTTTGTATATATTATTTTGTCGTCAAAGATGTATAGATTTTAACGAAATGCACAACATTGAAAAAATCTTTAATTTCATTCCCTTTTTTCGATTTGTTAGTATATATATGAATACTGCTATTTTATGATAATCTTTCGTAAAGTTCAACGCGAAATATGTGGTTTTATACAGACTACTCTTGAGTTTTAGCTTAGTGTCTTGAAATGGCATTTACGCGGCGATGTATCCGGATTGATAAACAGATGAAAAACAAAATAAAAACCCAAATGAATAAGAAAACAATATGTTTTAGGAAATGTCCGCTGTTTAAGTTATTTTCAAGATGTAATAGGTTGGAAGATTGAACAGGTGCACGTGTCAGATAAGTTGTGGCTCCAATATATGAAGATAACTCAGCGCAATTTAGTTTTACGAGAATCTCGGCCTCGGTGGGTTGTGAGTTAGAATAAACAGATATAGATTTCATATTCTGGGACTTCCAGTCATGCCGGACAGGTATGTTATGGGTAAGACAAGCCACAGCCAAATAGGAGTTCGTTGACCGGATCTCTGAATGTATGCCGTCAAGTGGTAAGCTAGATACTTCGCATGGCCATCCATGCTTTCTTTTTGGGGGTTAACATTACTCTGAGGTTGCGAGAAAAATCACATCAAGACAGAAAAGTACACTTATTGTGTTTGTTAGTTTACTTTTGAGTAGTTATGTATGGAAACTATATTCGTCGGGCTTGAATGTCGGCAGCCATTGGCACCGAATAACAAAACAAACTGTCGAATTCAGACCGGAAATATTTTTCGATTGAGACAGGTTATGGCTTCTTAAAACATACTAACATAACCATTCTTAACATCAAGATGTGTTATGATTTGTTCGGAATTATACTAAAATTTAAGGTATGGCATAATTGATTCTGATTTTTTTTGTGTGCTCCTATGATCGTGTTATATGAAGGGGGAAGTCCTCCTGCTCCATCCTTGTGTTTTGCTGTATATTAGCTAAGATGGGTTTACGGTATGGAACTATCGGTAATTATTTTTTTTATTTTTGGAGTTAGTTACATTTTCTTTTCATGAATAGTGTAACATCTGTTCACTGTTTTTCTCTTAATTTTCTCTTGATACGGGCGTGATGGGTCTTCGTTCTTGAGTATTGTAACTACGTCTTTAGGCTGTTTGAGTTTCAATAGTTGTAAGCAAGGAGGGAATAAGAAAATAACAATATTAGTTACAATTTCAGACCACACGAAAACGACTGAGCGAAAAACAACAAATAAAAATACTATTCGCTAAAGAGACGAGGAAATTTATCTGATTTATTTAATACAGTGGAAGCTGGTTTTACGAAATGCATCTAAAAATGTAAATGTAATAAGAAAGTACCACAATGCAGTTGTGAAGAAAATGGAATGTAATATCTAAACCATATGCGATGTGAAAACAGAGTTGCCAGATCAACCTTCTTAAACTGTAAGCTCTGTCAATCATATACAGAATTAGTGCAGCTATGCAGTCATTCACTACTGTCAATTCAAACAGCCTAAAGTATAATGTTTTCGTTTTGGCTTGCATTACATATTACAGGTTTGCATTATTTTTGTTCAAATAGTAACTATACAGCCACAGTAAGTGAATCTGGCAACCCTCTTTACGAGATTCGTTCAAGACTACGTTTGCTGTTGCTAACTATGAGAAACTAAAGCTATTTGCTATGATTCACAAGATGCTTTTTTCGCAAATGCAGAGATGTGCATATAAATAATAATATGAATAGAATTAACTGCTTACATTTTATAATGGTTTTATAAAACTAGAATAATAACAGTAATTATTAAACAATAATTATTAAAAAATTAAACCTTGTTAATATTGATGGCATGAATCCAGTGTAGGATTTTTCCTATTTTTATATATAATTTCGTATGTAATAATAAAAAACCTCAAAATGTTTCGTAGCCTCTGCTAAGATATATTTGCATTTATCCAAATTTGCAGAAGTCTTGTTGGGTGCAACACTTGATCAATCTAATACAAAAAGGGCTGAAATATCGGCACCAACATTTCATAAAGGAGAAACTGCTTTTGTAAACAAATGTTTCTCATGTCACTTGGGCCTGCACGCAATCCAACACTACTGATGTTTATAGCAGCGAACTCTCTTCTTTCATTGTGTGGCGCTGGATTGCGTTGATGGCATTAAATTAGCGGACCAGCGACGGGAGAAGCTTTTGTTTACAAAAGCAGTTTTGCTCTTCTGATATATTGGTGCTGATGTAAAGATTACTTCCTACTCAAAGGGTTGATGCAAGTAGAGGCCTGAATAAGAGAAACGCGGATAGAAAATATGACTCTGCCGGAGACACGAGCCTCTACGGCTACAGCGACGCAGATTGGGGAAACGACCCCGATACACGACGGTCAGTCAGCGGATACGTTTTTATGCAGAATAACGGAGCTATCAGTTGGACGAAGCTCGTGGAGGACCAACGCGCACTTGGAGTTTTCGTAAGGAAAGTGCTGCGTACCATCTATGGCGGGGTGCAGATGGCGGATGGTACGTGGAGGATGCGAATGAACCACGAGTTGCATGAGCTGCTGGGAGAACCATTAATCGTTCACACTGCGAAAATCGGACAACTGCGGTGGGCCGGGCACGTAGCCAGAATGTCGGACAGTAACCCTGTAAAAATGGTTCTCGACAACGACTCGACGGGCACAAGAAGGCGAGGTGCGCAGCGGGCAAGGTGGATCGATCAGGTCAGATGACTTGCGGACCCTCCTTAGACTGCGTGGTTGGCGATGTGTAGCCATGGACCGAGCCGAATGGAGAAGACTCTTATATACTGCACAGGCCTCTTCGGCCTTAGTCTGAATAAATAAATGATGATTAACAAAATTAAATGGTCGAAAGATGACATTCATTGTCAACTTAAGCTGTTGAAAGATGACATTATTCAATATATAATTGATATCCTCCTACTCTACGGCATGGAACATACCATGCACACAATTTCCGAAGGGGTGCCAACTCGGTGGCTCTCAGAAGGTCGAACTATTAAATAGCGAATTCAACAATCATGAACACAGGTATACGGATGGGTCCTTTTCAGACACTTATTTTTTTTTCCGGATCTCAGCAACATGTTGAACTTTTACCGAGATTCGCACAGCCGTGCCCCAGCAAACATGTTTTTTGACGAGATTTCTGTCAAAATTGCTGAAAATCAGCAAATATTTTACCGAAAATCAGCTAACAAACGTCATTTCTGCTGAAATATCAGATTTTTATTTTGCTGGCGCACAGCTGTGCGGATTTTCGCCGAGCTGCAGAAATAAAAACTAAGTGTGCAGGCTGTGGAGTACACTTCGGGGTCACCGGGACCAACATGATTATCTCCGATAGACTCCCGGACATCTGTATAATTTTCGCGCCCGAAACAGCTGCTGTTTCCATCGCCGTCAACTACCCGTCCAGGAAGCCCGTCCTACTCCTCCAAAGCATCCTCCCGAATATGATCTTGACTTGGATCTCGGGGCACTGCGAAGAGCCTGGCAACACCGTCTATGTGAGGGACGTATTAACCTGGATGATAAAGACAGTGTGAGACAACTGGGAAATGTACTGAAGAGCTTCTACTACTGGACAGCTGCGGAAAATCAAGGGAACCACGTCGGCCTGGATGGACCAAAGCAACCTTGGTCCAGCAAATCTTCTCTCGGCTCCAAACCGAAATCACGCGGCTCATGTACAACTTTGGCGGGATCCCCTTCCAGATAACTTGCAACGTTTGCGGGGTCTACAATACTGTAGAACATTACGTATGCCGATGCCTCACCATACCTGTCAGCGTCAGGAACGCGCTTTCGAATGATGTAGCCAGCATCATTTCCCTCATCTGTTTCCTTAAATTTGGGGGCTCATACAGGCACATCTAAGCCAAATGGCTTTACGGGAGTCCCGAAGCTAATCTCGGTATAAGACCCACAACACGATACGCTTATGAGTAGTATATACTATGGGTCTCTGGACGTTCTAAAAAACTTCTATGGCAGAACATTACCATGAATACTGAACCACAGACAAACAGACATAACACTCGTCAAATTTCCATCGTTCATTGAATTACTGGTCAATTCAAATAGTCATTAGTTGGCCAATCGATCACTCGTGGCGCGCGCATCGTTTTTGCTCGAGTTTGACGTTTGCTCACTACCGCCATCTGGTTCGTGATTTGCCCAACTAACTGAAATCCACAGATGTCGTTAGTGTTTGAACGACGATGAATTTGATGAGTAAATGTTCAATGTGTTATGTCTGTTTGTCTGTGACTGAACCAAAACTTGGGTAATATAATTCGATTACCGAGAGCTGAGATGTTGACTGTTGTGAAATCGGCAATTCATTTACCGAGCACGGCAATTAGAATTAAGTGTGTGCATGTTGACCACTACGTTAAAATTGAACGATATTGAAAACAAAAATGGGTGCACACAATCAAATCAACAAGAGTTCCGTAATCACAGCCGTTTTGTAATCAACAACTGTTTATTGCGCACAGTTTGGTAGCAGGCAGCCAGAGTTGGGAAATACTTGTGGATGATTTAAATCAAACGTGAATGGAAACCCGTCGGACTCATCGGCTAAAAACACATTCACGATTTGAATGATTCAAGTTATTGTTTGTTCATCAGTTTTCTCCATTGTTAAAAACATTGAATCGACATTTTTCCCATAACATAACATAACATAACATAAAGCGTCTTCTTACATATGTAAACAAACATTTTCGCCCCTATTATTTTTTACGCTCTGGGATGATTTTTTTTATTTTGTAAATGAGCTAAATGATGCTATTCTTTCTGAAAATTCCAACGCGATATTTCCTTCAGAACCGTAAGCGAGTTTGCTCGCGCGTGAGAGATCGATAATTGAGATTACCAACACTGGCGGCGGCCGATATTGAATCTCAAAGCAAATGCCAATCACTATAGTCCACCTTAGTACTTATACTTCTGCATGCTAGACAGGGTACAGTTTATTGTGCATCATGTTGTATGGAATGTTTCGTATTGTAAAGTAATAAGATTTCGAATTATGGAAACTACAATAGATTCGATCTTATTTTAAGCTCGTTTTACCACGAAAAAGGGTATATAGTCAAAATATCATCGAGAAAAAATAATACAATAGAGTGCTTTTCATAATAAGTGAAATATACAACGGATTTGAGTACACAAAAAAAATACTGAAATGCTAAAGTTTCGTTTACTAGATTTTGAATGCTGTATTACAAGGGTATTGAAAGTAGAAGTTACATTTTCATGTTACAAATAGTATGTCAAAATCGTAGAGTTGTTGTTTCCTTAGGATCGAGTAAAAAAATAATTAAAACGAGTATGATTATCGAAACACGCATGGATAATTCTACAGTTTTAGCATACAAGTGCACCACATTGTTCACAACTGTACTCGCACACTCCACTGAAATGAAAATAAAAAAGATACTATCCAATCAAGCACTATTAGCTACAGTAGCTTGAGTTACCTTTTATTTCAATTATTTTACACATGTAAAAAGAATATCTTGAAAAAAATGTGCGGTTCAAACCATATAATATAGACACTTTATCAAAATGCTAATTTATATAGGATGCATATAGGAGTATCTTAGATTCAGGGATAAATCAAATGGCTGAAAAGGGTTAATGTCTATGAAAGCCACTATTAAAGTAGTGTGCATACCGGGATGAAATATCTTTATTTTGGCTCGAGAGGTTATTACGGAAACCGAATATTACAGCAATTTCTCAACACTGGCCCTTTTACGAAGTGACTACCTGTAAATGGTAAAAAGTTGACGACGTTTATGTTCTTATGTGCGCACTGTTTATCGTTCTACTACAAACTAGAATACAATAATGTTTGAGTAAAAAAGTTACCTGAATAATAGCAGAGAAACAATTACATAGGCAGCTTTAAATTTAAAAGTAGGCATGTACAAAACTCCTATTACATGAACATGTTCTTATAAAATTTCGAAGTCAATTAATTTTGACCAGGTTAAAAAAAAATGTATTTATATAAAATCATTCTTAAATCTCAATCATCGTGTTTTTCAGGCGAGCAGACCCGTTTGTAAATTTATATATGAATACAGTCCCATCCCGATTTTGGCAACACCCGTTTTTGTCTACCCCCGATTTTGGCAACACCCGTTTTTGGCAACATTTTCTTCCCGATTTTGGCAACAACCTCGAAAATATTTTTTTATTACTTTTTAGAGCTAAAACTCTTTTATAATTATGTAATATGATAAACAAAACCAAAAGTGAATGTCATTAAGGTTTATATGCGTACTATGGGCTCTGTACGAATAGTGGGCACTTTCGCTGAATTAATGAACCGCACCACTCAAATTACCGTTCATTGCAAACAATGTCTATTGAAACTTTTCTGCTCTTTTTATTCACGTTCTCCATGTCCCCATTCACACTACCCTAATCTAACCAGTCCACCGTAGAATGTCGTTTTTTTGGCATCTCACTGATTTTGTCGTCGATAAGCTGACTAACACCATTGTACATAGTACAACACCTATTAAGCGAAGCCCGCTGTTTACATCACAATGCAACCAATACTGCATGAGTGATCCAGGAACAAGCAACCCCCGTAGGTTCAATTGCTAGTGATTGTCACATACGATTTTTTAATTGCGCTGTCTAACCATCAAGTCGTTTTGCTCATTACGCGCCACTTTTCTGGTATCAGCCAAGAAACCGTAGTTTTATCATTTAGGCTCGTTATGCAATTGACACATCAGGAAAATGGAGAATTAATCGCTAAACAAATTTGCCTAATTTAAAAAAATAAGACTCTTTGAAATAAAAATGTTGATTATTTTATATACGGGAATTCAGCAGATAGACGGATAAATCTGCTGAATTCCCGTATATAAAATAATCAACAATTTTATTTCAAAGAGTCTTATTTTTTTAAATTAGGCAAATTTGTTTAGCGATTAATTCTCCATTTTCCTGATGTGTCAATTGCATAACGAGCCTTTTGATTCCAGCATGTTTGCCAACAGTTCAATAGTAATGGTAAGAGTTTGGTAACATGTAAACCGTAAGGCTCTCGAGCAGGCATTCACTTGAATCGGATCATGAGAAAAAATCGGGTTAATCTAAGCCTACTTGATGCTCTGCCGTGGGGCAAGTTATGAATGTTCTAATTGAATGTTCGATGATTCATCGTTTATTGATCTTCAACGCTCACCAATGGAAGCTGATTGAGTGAAACGAATCACTTGGTAACACAACAATGAGCGTCGTTCCGGTGCGCTGATAGAAGAAGTCATTCAAGCATTCTAAAAATGAAGACCTCCATGAGTCTGGAACTCGAGTACACTGAATAGGAGGCGTTGATACTTTCTCTTGACTATCTTACAACCTTGAAAAAAGGGCAAATAATGGAGAATACATGATTTGGTTTGATTGTTTGGTTTCATTGTACTAAAGCAAGCGGGGTACGAATGCAAAAATCGTTGCTTACATGGATACCTCACCACGGCTTGGCTTGTTAGACGGTGTTGCTCATTGTTTATCACAGCAACGATCGCTCCTACTCATTGTTTGACATCCATCTGAGTGAGGCAGTATATTCATTGGCTATTGCTATTGCAATAGATCAATACTCACACTTCCAATGCCTGCTCTCGTGTCTTCTGTTTGTGATGGCGAAGTATCAGAAGTGTACTGCTGTACGTTACCAGTCACGCAGTCTACGGAGGGTCCGTAAATCGTCTTCCACCTGATCGATCCACCTTGATCGCTGAACACATCGCCTTCTTGTGCCTGTCGGATCGTTGTAGAGAACCATTTTTACTTCAAGTGCTCGTTGGTCCTCCACAAGCATTGTCCAGATCTCGTACGTATGCTTTCCTGCCACGTTGCATCTCCGAATTTGTCTGCTGATATCGTTATCGGAGGTCAAGTAAGCCCAATAACACGAATTCTTCAACCACTTTGATTTTGTCGAATAGCCGTTGTCTTCTCTTTAGCCTACTTCGTCTTCATCGAGTTAATCACTAGCATGGAGAACTGGAGTGCGATGAGCTGCAACGAGCACCAGTAGGTTGACTGCTATCGATTGTCAGAGGTGGCATGCCGCAAATGGTCTTCCAGCTTCCACTTGGCCACACTATCACTCGTACTGCGAGGTGCACATAGTGCGCATGGATCAATCATTGCCACCTGAAATATTCCTGAGTTGAGTGCTAGGAGACCGACTAGTGCAAAGGGATTTGGTTTTAGTGAGTCGAGTTTAGTTAACCCATACTCACACACGCATGTGTCCCCAAGCAGGCCCTATCAAAGCGACCGTGTGCCGCTCAAAGCGCACTAGCCTAGTCCTGGTGTTGGGTGGGACTTTAAACAAATTTTGACCCGACTGATCGAGCGTCTGTCCACCAAGGAGGTGCGACTCCAACAGCGTCTGTTCTGGCATCCAGCGGCTGAGTATGAAATGCTATTCCCCGGAAGCTATACCTAAGATGGCAGCCCCATCCCGGTGGACAGGGAACCTTGGGCCAACAACCTACTGTTCCCGAAACATCAATTTGTTCGAGAATCCGATAATAAAAGAACAAGAAAGTTTGCCTCCATAAAAATCCTTTATATAAGAATCCGAAATTTGTAGCACATTTAGTCATCTTGTATCCGTCGGATCGCTATTTGATTTATATAGAGAATTATGATAAAAGCAAGCATTTTCGGTGGACTAAAATTTATATGAGATGTCAGATTGAAGTCAGCACTTCAATGGACTACTATAGAACTTTTTGTAAGGACATGGCCGACGCTATTGTTAATTTCAAATATTATTTATTATTAAATTTGTATTATGAAATTGACTGACATAATGTAACTATTATGTTTTGATTACCATTCTTGAGTTTGTTTCAATTTTGTTTGAGCAACAATCTCCGAGTTATGAATAATATCGCAAACATGACAATTATGATGCACGTGCATCACTTAAACACACTACACATACTTTTTAGAATATATCCTAAGTATTTAGCTTCAAACATGGAAACAAAAAAAAAAAATTGAAATTTTGTATGAAATTTTTTTCCCGTTTTTAGCAACATCCCCATTTTGGCAACATTAAAATCCGGTCGTGTTGCCAAAATCGGGAAGGGACTGTATATGAAAGCATCGCGCTTGATAGTTTCATGCGGAGCATCGTTTGCTTCGCTCCCAAAAGCTGCTAAAATCTGTCGGGTGCCATTTTTTCAACATTCGAGAATTCCCTTTGTTCTATGCGACGAACACGTCATTTCACTGTGTTTAACAATGGAGAACACAAAATCATGCGATGATTCAAACGAATGAGTGGAATCCTGCATGATTTTTTGGAAGATGATATCGAGCGTGATCTGAATTAATCCGCGAGTTTTGAGTGATTGAGTTTTTTCCCAACACTGTTAACTAACAGAATAGTCGAGGTTGTTGCGTTATATTACAGTCTTTATATTACTTTATCGATTCCACAGATATATTGGAATTAAATACATACGTGATGAGTGGGACTATCTATACAAAATATCCGTATGCTTCTAACAAAAAGTGTCATATGGAGGAAAGACGGGTTCAAAAGTGGCCCGTTCTTGCGCAACGAAAATTATGGATCTTCCTCAGGGGGATACCATGACCAGATATTAAGATGTTCTACCAGATGCCAATGGTACTACTCAGGTCTACTGGAGTTAGACTGTACGATTCCCTCTCTAATAGGACTAATACTGACAAAGAACAATGCAAGGTCTCTATAATCATTTTCCGCCTGGACCGTATATAAATCATGTTCAAATGGCAATAAATTTTACAAATGCATTTCCAAGTGTAATAAACAGTTTGTACATGTTTTTTTGTGGAATCAATGGTAACTTAAGGGCTGTCAATATACCAAGTGGACAGGTTTAGATCAATTTTATGTAACTCCCTCCCCCAGCGTGGACAATTGTTCAAATAAATTTACAAAAAAATATTGATTCATGGACATTCACCATACCCCCCTAGATAGCCAGCGTGCTATATAGACAGCCTGTTTACTGAACCCAAGCCACATCTTTCATAGCTGCTTTTAAGCTTATTGCTCATAAATGCATAATTGTACATAATTGTTATGTATTTATGGGCAGTTCAGTGCTTGGCCGTTTCCTTATCTGAAAAAATAAGATTCTAAATCACATTCTAAAACTCTATGAATAGCAAGATCCAGGCAGATCTCCATGTTTAAAAAAATAGGAAAAGGAACTATTATTTACACCACATAATATGATCGTACGTTACATGCTCAACAATCTGAATCTAAGAGGTGTTTCATAAATGAGATTAATCATTTCCTAGGATTATTGTGACTACTATGAACTGCTTGAAAAAGTACGAATTTTAGTTAGCCTATTCTACAACCTCTTTGAACTTAAAAAGCTCTACCTGCGTATAAGCCATGCCAACTAATTGTTGATTCTGTTTTGAATGAGCGATTTTCAATAAGAATGAATATTGATATACTGGATACTGAAGTTTGACCGATCCAATTCATAAGAATGCGCTATATACCCAAACAAACAAGTTGTGTTTCGATAAGTAAAATATCATCTTATGTTTTTTTTAGGTCTGAAACTTTTCATCTTTGGACAACTTTGTGGGTATTAAAGTTCACCCAAATACACACGAAGCGTCACTGCGATGAAATCACTTAGAATTAGAGAAGCTTAGAGAAGCCTTTAATTTTAATACAAGTAAACACTATCCACAATGTAAACACCACAGCAGATGATTTATGGAGACGCATGGTTACTCATCATAGTGTTTGTAAGACAAAATGGAGACTTTTAATTAAACAATATTTATTTACAGAACGGCTTGCCCGATAACTCTATTTTCTCCATATTTTAATGCAAAATCCAAAGATTTTTCAAAGAAATATATAAAAACAAAGAGTCATTGAAGGTCATCGCATTGAAAATTATGGAAAACCAATTCTTGTGTGATTTGTGTCGTTTTTTGTTGTTGTTGCTATCATGCGTGCTTGATGAAAAGAAAAACTCAAACAAAACTGTTTGCATCCCAATTGTTTGTTTTTGATTGATGTTGATATTAGTAGGTAAGGGACACCCTTCAACGCCGGGTACTTCTTAAAAGGACACTTGCAGAAGTCTCTTCACCGTCTTATGTACTACAAAAGGAAGCTAATGAAAAGCGCTTTACCTACATGGGATTTTGGATCCTCATGTTTTAAACTTTGTACAAAATTTGAGTTTGATAAGTTTGCTCTAAATTTTGATGTTTCGCCTTACCTTAGTAGATTTGAATCAACACTATAAAAATCAATTGAAAATATTAGCCATTTTTTTAAATAACAATCGTAACTTGTTAGATATATAATGTAGCTGTGGTGCAAAATCAATGTCTGTATCCGGTAGGGTAGTTGTCCGATTTTAGACCCCTAGAGGAAGTGCTTATCTATTGCTGCCTCGCAGCTTCATTAAGCACTACCACAGTTATTAATTGCGAGGTTTCTAAGCCAAAGAGGCCCCATTCCATTTTGTGACACTAGCGCTTACGGACGTGCTTTTTGCTCGCGCATTTTTTTCAAGTGTTTTTTCTCGTTCGTTCGCTGTTTACACTTAGAGATGTCGTAAAATTCTGATTAAGCGATTAAAAACTAATCAATTATTCTCGATTCTTGACACTTATCGAATCGATTAATCGTTGGGATGTAATCGATTCAAAATTAATCGATTATCCCAATGATGAATCGATTAATCAAAGTAATCGTTATATTTGCGACATCTCTATTTACGCTTTCGCCTCGTCGCGTTGGTGTTATTTTCTCCCGGACCCGTTATGGGAGACTCGGTGGCCGATTCGGTCGCGGGAAACGTGCTCTTGGAGGCGCGGTTAACCCCTCTAAGCAGCTTTTGCAGAGCAACGAATATTCGTCGATCTAAAAACGAAAGAAGCAGCAATCGCAGCTGCTGCTGGTGCAACCAGAGCGAAAGGAGAAGTACCAGTCCGTGTTCGTGAAGAGCGATTCGCTGGATTTGTGCCCGAAAATTCGCCAGCTGATCGCTTAGAGGCTCTGCTGCAAGGTCGTGTAAGTAATGCCTGCAAACAAGGGCCATCATCAGTCCGTTGTGGATTTCCTCGAGGTCTACAAGTATGAGTACCACACTCATGACCACCCCAGCACGATGCCGCTCAAGGCTTTTCTGCGAGGGCTCCACGACATGAAGGAAGAAAATCTCATTGCGGAACTCGAAAGCTGCAGCCTGAAGCCAGTGCCCGTACACAAAAACGCTCGTCACGACCAGACGAGGAGATATCGCGACCAGCTTTACCTGGTCCACCTGGAGCACGGCTCCACCACGTGGAAGAACCTGATCGGCGTTATAATTTACACCGTCGGGTCGGTGACTGGGAGCGATATCAGCCCTGCGACGTCAGGCAGTGCACCAACCGCTTAAACTTTGGGCACGACACCAGGAACTGCCGCATGAAGCCGCGCTGAAACAAGTGAGGCGAACCCCATCCGACCGTAGAATGCGGCAAGATGGAGGTGGCTGATTCCAAATGCGCCAACTGCGACGACAACCATCGGGCTACAACCAAGGACTATCCCAAGCGGGCGGCGTTTTTAGAAATCCGGAAGAAGGCCTCCACCGAAGGTCGTGTTCTTGCTCTCAACGAGGCGAACTTTCCGGTCATCACGGCTCCCCGACACCCGATACCAATACTTCCACATTTGCAACCTCACAAACGGCTGGCGACTGCTCCAACACCACATGCTCCTTCCACCAGCAAATGGTCCCCACTCCATCCCCCTGGATTCCGTCGTCAGGACAATGGGCCCCTTCCGGCCGAGGGCGACCCATCGCTCTACACATCGGTGCAGCTAGTTCCGATTTTCACCCAACTGGCAACGCGACTACGCGGGTGCAAAACACGATTTGACCAGATCTCCACCCTGGGCATGTTCGTCATTGAAAATGGCGGTTACGATGGTCCGGGTCAATTGGAACGCTTGCTCACTTAAGAGCAAAATCATTGAGCTGGAGGGTTTCTTCGACGAGAGAGAGATCGACCACGGAAACGCACTTGAAGCCCGAGGTGAGTTTACATATTCCGGACTTCCGTGTGTTGAGACACGATCGGTCCAACTACAGGGGAGGAGGTGTGGCTATCGCATGAGGAACAACGTTAATTATCGTCTGCTGCCAAGTCTACAACTCAAGATCATCGAGGCCGTTGGGGTAGAAGTCACCACTTCCGCCGGAGTAATCACCCTCATCGTGGTCTACTGCCCAACTCAAGCCAAGGTGATCGATGGTACATCCGCCGCCCTTCGGAGGGACATTGTCAAACTTACGAGGCCGGGACATTGTCAAACTTACGAGGCGGGAAGGTTAGTACATCATTGCCGGTGACCTGAACGCGAAGCATCAAGCCTGGGCAACAGTCGCGGCAATCGAAACGGTGTCATCTGGAGCAACGACATGAAGGAAGGTCACTTCACAATCTTGAGCCCGGATTCCCCCACTCGGCTGAGTCGGTCCGGAGCCCACGCAACGTTAAACCTGTACATAACCAACATGGACGATCACATCTCACAACCAATTGTGAATCAGGAGCTCAGCTCGGATAACTATCCGCTGGTGGCCGGAATCGGTTCGTCGATCAATCGTCACCAACTCACGCGGTTCCAGCAATGCATTGATACCATCATCGACTGACCGCCCAACGTAGTGCCTGCGCACAAACACCGTTGCAATCGCTTGACAAAAGTAATCCACGCTAGAATGGTGGACCTCAGATATAGTGATTTTTCCAAAAAGAACCGAGTTCTCCCAGACCTAAGCTAATCGCTAAGCCGTTCTGGAAGGTGACCAAAATTCTAAAATTCAAGCCTCGACCCATTCCACCTTTGATCCTATTAGACAGCAATGGCTCTAAGGATTGCTTGATAACATCTGAACAGAACATCATCAGTCCACACGAAGCAGCCGTTAACGAGCATGCTAACAACATTCATCTTATTCCCAATGACTTCTCGGAGGAGTGGAAGATCTCAGCTGGCGAATTGACGGCCCATATCAGATCATCGAAAAAACATGAAGGCCCCAGGCTCCGACAGCATCCTGAATCTCGAACTCAAACATATGAGTGCTCCATTCTTCGAGCACCTTTTGCTGATCTTTAGTCTCCATCTCAGCTACTTCCCATCGTCCTGGAAAATAGCCAAAAATAGCCAAAATAGCCATTCCAATCCGGAAGCTTGGGAAGGATCCTTCCTCTCCGAAAAATTATGGTCACATCAGTCTTCCCTCAGGGTCATCCAAGCAGTTTGACAAGGCGATTCACAGCCGGTTACTTGAGTCTGCCGAACACCACAACATCTTGCTCGAGGATCAGTGGCGTAGCCAGAAAATTGGTTTGGGGGGGGTTTTCCGAACATTTTTTTTTTCGAAAAAAAATATTTCTTCTAAAAATTTTGTCTCTGGGGGGGGTTTTATGCCCAAAACCACCCCCGTGGCTACGCCACTGTCGAGGATAGTGGATGGTTGATGGTGAATGCTTCAAAACAAAGTGTTTCTGTAGACGGGTTTGATAAACGAAACGAATCTCTACTAATGACGGATAATACTAAAGGGCTACAAATTAGAAAGTGTATTATCAGCGGTAATTGTGCCCAAAATGGGCTGTAAAGGAACATGTCACAAAAATAGCACTAAATGCACCTTGTACAGAACGCTTTTTAAACCGATATGATTCTATTATACGGACATATAAAATCAAAACGTTAGGTGGAGGCGATGTGTGTTGATCCCGTTTTACAGTGAATCAGGTTTTCAGACGGTAGCAGATGCCGGAAGGGTACGATAGGTAGGGTACGTTGAAATAGATATTCGAAAGACACAAGAAGGCGTGGAGCACAATAAGACAAGAGGGTGGACCTGGTGGAAGAATTGAAACTTAATATCATTTCTTTTTGAGGGTGTCTTCAATATTAAGTAAGATGGAGTTCACTGTGTCACTTGTTAATTGCATATAAATAAAATGAATTGATTGTCTGCTTAATTGTTACTTGCATGTATTTTTAGTTGAGTACATTTGAAATAAGTACTTATTGTACTACTTAGTCATATTATCATGCCATGCATCACTTATTCGGGATGGTGCGTAACAACATGACTGTTTTGTGCGATTCTCTTTCATAATACCAAACACGTGATTTCGTGCTTTTGCCTCAGATAAAATTATACAGTTTTTTATATTCATTTATTTTAAACACTGAATCATGCCATCATTCTATGAATATTCAAATTAATGTAAATTTTTCAACGCAAAATAAAAATGCTGTTTTTCAATTGATATTTTAGAAATAACTAACTCAATGTTCTAATGCTGTGAAGAACCATCAGTAAAAAATGCGATTTTCGTTGCAGTTCTCCCTAAAAAATCTTACCACTTTTCTCTGAAGATTTGCCAATGCTCTCGCTGGCTTGCTTGACAAGAGTATCGATTCCGAGCTTTTTCATATCCGCTCGCACTTCTTCGAGAGCCTCTTGACTAGCTTTGAAAGACTCTGACACAAATTCTGTTTCATTCACTGCCGGAAGCGGTGTGTTTCTGTCAGGTTTTTCGCCAGCACTTGAGACTGTTACCTGAACTGTCACTGTTTCGCGGCTTATTGTTGGTTCTTATCAGCGAAACGAAATCAACGGAAAATAATTAAAAGTGAACACAAAAGAAATAGAAACTAAATTATGAATTTAAATAATATATAAATATAATGTATTCTACATTTAGAGTAAGCTAATAGACACCAGAATGCGGTAGATAAAAAATGTATATTCATAATTGGTACATTACCCTCTGTATCTTCACTGACTCCTCGCCTGACAAATTCGTTTTTGTCACCTAGCGTACCCAGGTCTCCTGCTTGGCATATCAGAGAAACGCGGTAGAAGTAGTTACGCCAGAAGTTCTCTTCCGTAATTCTGAAAACAATAGAAATGGAAAACATTAGAAAAAAATTGGCAAAAAAAAACTCTAAATCATTACACTAAATTAATGATTTCGTGTGTGTTACTTCTACGTGAAGTTAAACGATTTACAATGATATGGAAATGCTAATATCATCTTCCAAACTTGGACGTACATGTTCATGATAGAATTAGAGGCGAAAGTATAGAATTGATAGTTCCGTTAGGATACGGCAGGCATGAAAAATGTTTTTATAGAAGTCGATTTGAAAGCGAGCGGAGGGCAATATTTGTGATGGCACATATCACACGACCTTCCTTCTGCCAAGCGGAAGTATGAAGGGGGAGGAAAGATTATCAGTGTGGAAGCTGATATATCTCCACTGGCAAAAGGAAGGTGGTTTGACTTGCTCATATGCCATCGCGTGCGAAAGGATTTGCTATCGACGAGTACTGTCTCCAAATTTCTAATATGACATCAGCATTTAGTCATATTAGAAATTTGGAACAATAAATATCAATTGAAGCATTCGATCTAAATCAGTAGATCAAATACTGCCCATACCTATTGGTAACATTTGCTAAAATGCAAGTGTTGCAAATATGCGATCAGCATATAATGTGAGTGAGCTGTGTATGTGTATTATGTGTATTTTTTACGAAAAAACGAGTCTCAAACGATTGATGAATATGTTTAAGCTGCGAGGTGATAATATCCCAAATTGTGAAAAAGGAATAGATTCAATAATTGCGTACCTATGTAAGATTTTTAATGCAAATTAGGTTTTTTTTTATTCATATGGAGCATAGGAAAGTTACAGATCTTTTAAATAATATTGCACCATCTTCATTTGATGATGTAAGTACTCCTATTTGTGGATTTATGAAATATGATAAAAGCTGATGAGTATGCAGCAAATATATTTTGAATAAAGTTGAGTTAACATTATAAAGACCTTCGGTAATCTGATCGTTTTCAAACGGAACACTTTCCAATTTGGACCATGTTTATTTGTATACCATTCAAATCTGAAATAGTTCAAACGATTCAAACGTTATCCACGTGGAGTAGATAAAACGAAAAAAATGACATCGAGAACCAGATAGCAGAAAAGCGATCAAAAGGGCTACGAGAAAATAGGTTTCCTGATGCTAAGAGTAAAGTTCTGAGTAGGTTTTAGTAGATTTATTCAAAATATTTTTTCTAATTTGAATCTGAAACAGAATAGCTAAAAAGTCGTCGGCTTCACCAGCCGCATTCTGTTCATGTTTGAAATGATTTTTAATGAAGCAAATCATTTTGTTGCTGCAAAAAAAAGAACTGAGCCAATTATTATTAATTCCTTCAATATTTCAAGTATTACACAAACAACTTGTTCCAATGGAAGCCGAATGTGTGCCTTTTGTGTGTTTGGATCTAAATTATGTTCATAGGGGTGTATTTTCGCTGAATTACGCAAATATTGTTGAGGTTACTAACAATAGGCGCATACTGGCAGTCAAATTTTACTCTGTATTACAAAAACAAACAAATGGCCTTCTGTGCAAAAGCATTGTCCATCTCTTCGAACAATTTGAATCACTATTGATTTTACTCAATACACTAGAGGTTCAATTAGGAAACATGCTCCGTTAGCATGAATGAAGATGTCTCAAATTACTGGGAAATTCGAGACCGTTTCGATAAGGTACACATACTTTGCCTATTATTTCAAATTTTAAGAATCTCGGAAAACTGCTGAGATGTCTGCAAAAATATGTTATTGTTCTATTACCAAAATCATTCCCAATGATAAAATCAGGGCTATCAGAAGCATGATAATTTTTAGTAATTAAAAATCTTGGGGTGGTTGGAAGAGGTTCAAGAGAAGACACTGTGAGTCACACACACCACGAGTTTGTATCGGTGGTGACGAAATCGAAGCCGTATAACAATTTGTGTACTTGGGCTCACATCACTGGTGGCCTTTACTAACCAGAGAAATTCGGAGACACATCGTGGCAGGAAATCGTACATACCGACTATCTACAAAACGCTCATTAAACCAGTAGTCCACTACGGACACAAGACCAGGACGATGCTCGTGGAGGACCAACGAGCACTTGGAGTTTTCAAATGGAAAGTGCTGCATACCATCTATGATGTGGAGCAGATGGCGGATGGTACGTGGAGGATGCAAATGAACCACGAGTTACATCAGCTGTTGCGAGAACCATCCATTGTTCACATCGCGAAAATCGGACGACTGCGGTGGGCCGGGCACGTAGCTAGAATGTCGGATAGTAATCCAGTGAAAATGGTTCTCGATAACGATACGACGGGCACAATAAGACGAGGTGCGCAGCGAGCAAGATGGATCCATCAGGTGGATGACGATTTGCGGACCTTCCGTAGACTGCGAGGTCGCCGACGTGCAGTCATTGAACGAGCTGGATGGAGACTTCTATGTTCTGCACAGGCCACTCCGGCCTTAGTCTGAGCAAATAAATAAATATTTGGGGTGTCCTCAACCTCGACTTCTCTCAGTGTTAAACTTGACTTGAAAACAATGACTCTCTTAAACAACTATTTGAAGTCTGTTTTTTTTTTCTCTCCAAAATACCAATTAAGTGGAAAAACGACAAAGGAACTTACATTTTAGGTACTAGTTCAAATCGCATTTTCTCTAGTTCTTTGTCTTCGTTCATGATGGCTAACGCGATGGGATAGGAGACATCATAATCAAATTCAAACTCAACACCGGCTGGTGGTGCTCGCACAAAGTTCCGACGATCCTGTACACAAGGAGAAAAAGAGCAGATAAAGTAAATTTAATTAGCGTACTCCCTCAAATCAAAGCCAAGTGATTACCGCTGACAGACTGAGGATTTCTTCCTTAATTTTGGCTTCGTTTGCGTGACCGGACCATGGGCAAGCACCTGGACCGCTGCCACCCTGCTGGTTCTTAATGAATGCTTCCTGCTCCTTGTTGAACTCGCCGAGAATGGTCTAGGTGACAAAATAAAACATAATAGTTATTTGTCGTTCTTAAATTACTCTCGAGGCGGCAAACTAACATTATCCTTTAGGTGTTTAATTTTATCGCCAGCTTTATTAAACGATGTATACAGGAAGGATCCGATGGATTTGGCTCCAGCTGTGACTTTGTGGGTGACTGAAAAGGAAAGCATCGATGCAATTCATTAGCGTGACTTGAATATTTTGAAGGACTGATTACATCTAGGATCATTGGCTACATTTCATATTACAAACTGTACGAGATGTATCCGACGACTCAATCATAATATAAATACCGCCGATACCCATGGCAGCATGGTTGAGCTTTACCTTGACCAATTTGTCCGGCATTTTCGTCCGTTGGTGTTCCAGGACCTGTGGCGGGACGTGAGTCAGCTCCTCCTGTAGCACTGTCGTTAAGAAAACAAAATAATTCAAGGAAGTTAATTACTAAAGTCATGAAATGTCTATAAATATTATTTATTGGAAAAAACTTTAAAACTAACAAAGTACAAGGTCAATCAATTTTCAAAAAATTCAAACTGGTTTGCTGTGGATAATAATTCTAAAAAGTTGATTACAAGAAAAAATGCAAAAAGTATTGTGTTTTCATAGCTATTAGGAAATATTTATATACTTAGGAACAATCGTGTATAATGTGAGTACAATGTATCAGTGTAATAGTTGGAAAGAATTGTGGGAGAAGTGAATAACTGTTGGTAATCAAAACCTACTTCGTACAAGTTTACAGCATTCTAAACTGGATAAAGCGTAAATAGCTTATAATAAAAGTATATATATCGAAGGAAATGTCTACAGGAAGTTAATTAATTATGCAGATGGGAAAAATCGGTCAAAATATCGTTGCAACGGTAACGCGAATAGAAGGGCTACTTTTTCCTAGTCAGCTATAAAAACTGATAAAATATACAAATGCTAAAAATATGCGATTATAGACAATACACCGCCGGGATAACGCAATATTTTTGTTGAAATTAAAACCTTCCGGTACAAATTTGTTGTACGAGAAAGACGAGTATGTAATAAAATAAGTGGGACAAAATCAGCCATTATGTAGGTCACGTTTATATCATGAAAGGGTACAGGGTAGAGAACACAAATCGTAATAATAAAGAGATTCGCAACGATTTTTGTCTTAAGTTGAAAATTGCAAAAAGCTGACTTGTTGCAAAAAGATTTTTTTTTCAGCACGAGGCGAACGGAGGAGATGATGCCTGCTATAAATGTATGCGTGTCTGTCCGGTATAAGGCGAACAAATTACCGCGTTTGCGAACAGTTGAGAATCTCAACTTGAAATGATAACTTCCCAATGTCCCAATGACAAGCCCAATAATAATAGATTATGTATTTTTTAAATGAACGCGTTTTCCCGGTATAAGGCGAACCAAGGAGATAACACTCAGCGAACTGTACAATCGAAATTTATAACTGATGCCTTATGAATCTTCAACTGATTATTCCACCAATAGTGCTTCTATGTACATACCGGCCGCCCGACCCCGATGTTCATATATCGAAGGAGCCAACGTGAATCCGTGGGATGACGCCCCGTGATGGCCAAGACCAAAGGGAGCACTTCACTCCCCGAACGGTACCCGTATAGGTTGGCGAGGATTATCGAGGTACTCTTCCCGTCCCGAGCCACAAGTCGCTGGCATGCTGCACCGCAAGGCAATATGGGTGCGGTCGTAATGGTAGCTCCGGTGACGAATGAAGAGTTACTCGCGATGGCCAAATCCCTGGTAACGAACAAAGCTTGAGGGCATGATGGAGATCCGAACAGCGCTCTCAAGGCAGCAATCATAGCGAACCCAAACATGTTCAGGCTAGCTATTGTGGAGTTTATTATTGTGATAGGCAAGCGGGAGTCTCCTGATTCTGATCCCTCACTTCGTATGACTGAACAACGGCTTGTCTCGATTGCTTCGATTGCTGTTGGCGTGGCTTTCAGTTAACGTTCATGCAAGGCCTACTGCGATAAGTTAAAAGCAATTGCATATTGTATTTGCATAGTTCATACCAGCACTATTTCACTGCCACACATGCCCCCCTTGTCAGGTTTTTTTTGTGAATATAAGAAGGTGTAATTCTATATTTCACTCATTTTATACTATGTCCATGGAAAATACTACTACTACTCGAAAACAATATCTAGTAGCTTGGGCACATTTCAACACGTATTATTTTCCAATGTCTTTTAGGCAATAACGAATGAACGAACTGTGGCACGAACGCCAGTGGTAAGACAAAAACCAGTGGCGAATGTGAAATCTAGTATAACAGTTTGGCGCAGATTTTATTTTTACGTTAAAGCATCTAGGGAATATACAATTAGAGATTTTATTTTTCAATTGTTGATATGTAACATTTTCCTCCTGCTGTCCGACGTGTTCGTAAGCCAGTTTCCCAGAGTAAAGGTTGTATTCGAAGACTTACAATTTATTTCTTCTACACGCTCGGCCAGCACATGACAGATTGCCCGATTCCTCTTTTTTTCATCTCTTCGCTGCCACTTCCTTCGAAATTCAGGTCCGTTTTTTTCGCTGGTTGTGAGTAATGTCTAGGGTACAGTCCTATCAGAAGAGTACATATTTGTTTCACGTTTGACAGGTCTCCTGCTCGTTTGGAACGTGCAGTTGTATGAAACTGACAGAATATTCTGTACCAATTTTGACACATGATGGTATTATTATTATTGTTACTGTAATTTTGGTTTGGGCTTCGTAGCCGTGCGGTTAGCGACGTCAATCATCTAGACGCATGTGTTGTGGAGTGTGGGTTCGATTCCCACCCGGTAAGGAGAAAACTTTTCGTAAAGTGAAAAGCTTTCCACTGGTCCACTGGGTGTTGTGTAAATTTATTTATTTATTTATTTTTTTATCCGTATTGTTACCACATTCCTTAACAGGGGATCACGCTTCTCTTAACTGAATCAACGAGCAACACATATACACGATCCAGCAAAAACTAAATTATTGCCTCCTCTCTACCGAATTGAGAATAAAATCCTCAATATTCAACCGTAGATTTGACCAGTTGAATTGAGTTTACGGAAGTTTGGCATATCTCACAATGTATCAACGCACATGTTTGCCATTTTAGTCAAAACAGATGCTTTACTAATTCACCTATTATCAATTTCAATACATATAGTTTACGATCATTGAAAGGTTCAGCGGCACTGAATTACACTGAACACTTTATGTGAGCACCACTCGCGCTCATTAAAAATTAAGCAACACATGTCGCACTGAGCACCTTCTGCGAGCATCACTCGCGCTCATTACAAAGTTAAGCAACACTAAGTTACACTGAGCATCTTATGCGAGCACCACTCGCGCTCATTACAAAATTAAGCAACACTAAGTCGCACTGAGCACCTTATGCGAGCACCACTCGCGCTCATTACAAAATTAAGCAACACTTGGTCGCACTGAGCACCTTCTGCGAGCACCACCCGCGCTCATTACAAAATTAAACAACACTTAGTCGCACTGAGCACCTTATGCGAGCACCACTCGCGCTCATTACAAAATTAAGCAACACTAAGTTACACTGAGCATCTTATGCGAGCACCACTCGCGCTCATTACAAAATTAAGCAACACTAAGTCGCACTGAGCACCTTATGCGAGCACCACTCGCGCTCATTACAAAATTAAGCAACACTAAGTCGCACTGAGCACCTTATGCGAGCACCACTCGCGCTCATTACAAAATTAAGCAACACTTGGTCGCACTGAGCACCTTATGCGAGCACCACTCGCGCTCATTACAAAATTAAGCAACACTAAGTCGCACTGAGCACCTTATGCGAGCACCACTCGCGCTCATTACAAAATTAAGCAACACTTGGTCGCACTGAGCACCTTATGCGAGCACCACTCGCGCTCATTACAAAATTAAGCAACACTAAGTCGCACTGAGCACCTTATGCATAACTTATCGATTGAATCTACACTAAACGATTACTGATGACTGATTGACGCTGGCCAATAAAAAAAAATCCTTAAGAATTAATAAAAATTTCACTTAAATAGAAGTTGAAAAACATTGATCAATGCAAACAGCTTGAACTTTTCACCCATTAGTAAGAAAAATTCTTACACTTTTTTTCTCATTAGTGATAATACAAAGAAATGTGCTTCTACTTAGGCTTGACAAAACTCCTCGAGTAAAATGAAATCATCATCAGCAAAATGTTGCCTTCTTGGAGGCTGTTTTGAATGTTAGATGAACAGATAGACTTGCTCTTGTTTTGCGATGAACAAGCTCGGGTTTAATGATGCACAATGTTGTGAGTTTTGATGCTTATTTATTACTGCTCCTCAAAATAACCTCTTGCTCTTGCTCATTTTCGACTCGGCGAGGAGTTTTTTTTTTCAACAATGCGCCACTCAATTTTCTATGTTAATAACCCGAATCCGTCTCTCTCGAGTTCTCTTCGTCTCAAAATCAAAAGCAGCTGAAGCCAATAACCATTTGTTAGCCCACACACGAAAGAAATAGATTAAAATATCTTTAATTAAAATCTTAAAAACAAAATTATTTTTAACTCTTTTTGATGCAATTTCTGGGTTCCTTTCATCATTGCTTTTTCAATAGACGAAAACAAATATTTTCTTGAGACTTGGCTTGGAAATTAACTAACGAAAAAAATAGATCGTACAATAATATTTGTGCAAAAGATTGTGACGATTTTAGTGAAATATTTTGTATATCATTTTTCACCCTTTCACCCTTAAATTCAAACTTAACGCTTATTTTCAACATCACGCATAATAGGACAGATTTTAGTGAAACGTATTCAAAAGTTGATTGATTTGCTGGCATTGGAAAGCCATACATACCATGAGCAAAGGTCCCGCATATTGGTGAATTGTTACCTTCAAATCGCATTTGCCCGGCCCCTAAGTCGCATTAGTCTGGGTTCCACATACAATGGGATAACTAGATGCGCAAGGTGAGCTTACAACTTAACTAGTTGTAGGCTTTATTTTGTTTTACTTCACCCTAATTATGTGATAACTTGCACTGCACCACAAATAACATTGTTTTTTTTCACCATTACTTCACTTTCACTCGCGTGACAATCAGCAATGAAAACCAAACGATTCAATCATGGACACTCCCGCTTGCAGATTCTTTAAAAAGTAATTTTAAAATATGCGAAAAAATCCGGCAGGATCGCCAAATGTGGAGTTTATTATTGTGATAGGCAAGCGGGAGTCTCCTGATTCTGATCCCTCACTTCGTATGACTGAACAACGGCTTGTCTCGATTGCTTCGATTGCTGTTGGCGTGGCTTTCAGTTAACGTTCATGCAAGGCCTACTGCGATAAGTTAAAAGCAATTGCATATTGTATTTGCATAGTTCATACCAGCACTATTTCACTGCCACACAGCTATGCAGAGACGCCTTGATGAGTGTAGATTCCCTGTAAGATGGAAAAGGCAGAAATTGGTGTTGTTGCCGAAGGCCGGGAAGCCGCCGGGCGACCCATCGGCGCATAGACCAATCTGTCTTATAGACACGACGGGCAAGTTGCTAGAGAGGATCATCCTCAACAGGCTGACCCTGTACTCGGCCGTACGGACGGCCTGTCTAGCAACCAGTTCGGTTTTCGCAAGGGTAAGTTCACGTTGGACGCTATTAACTCGGTGGTAAAGACCGCCGAGATAGCGACCCAACAGAAAAGGCGAGGTATTCGATACTGTGCGTTAGTGACACTTGATGTGAAGAACACATTGAACAGCGCAAGCTGAGATGCCACCGCGCTCTCGTTACACCGGCTTAGCCTGCCGGTGGGCCTGTACCGTGTACTATTAAACGAAACCGATGCCGATCAGAGAAGCGTTCATATTACCACAGAAGTTCCGCAAGGTTCAATACTGGGCCCGCTATTATGAAACCTTATGTATGACAGGGTTCTGAAGCTAAAGTTAAGATCGTCGGCTTCGCAGATGACGTAACTTTAGAGGTCTTAGGGGGAGTCAATTCCCGGGGTAGAATTAACCGCAACACACGCGATCAGCATGGTGATGGATTGGATGAGCGCTAGAGGCCTGGAGCTCGCACAACATAAGACGGAGGTGGTTATCGTCAACAACCGCAAGTCGGTTCAACATGCAGTGATTCACTTGGGTGAAGTCACGATCGCATCAAAGCGGAGTTTGAAGCTCCTTGAGGTCGTAATAGACGACAAGCTGACCTTCGCCAGACATGACGACTATGCGTGCAAGAGGACTTTATGTTGTGCTGTTGAGGCATTATCGAGGATGATGTCCAACATTTCCAAGGTGTGTGCCAGTAGACGTAGGCGTAGGTGTGCTACAGTGAGCACCCAAATATATCTCAAATTGGTGTGCTAGAGCGTGAATCAGATGGCAGGGTGAGCATCCAAGTTAGTCTCACATGGTCTTTACGCACCACTGAGCACCCAAGTTAGACTCACATAGTATGTTAGTGGTGAGCACCCAAGTAAGCCTCATATGGGACCTGTGTGAGCGTGAATGAGCGAGTACGTTAAGTACTGTATATCCCCCAGACGTTGTGCTGGAAAGCAGTTCCTGGAGGAACCACGGTATTAGCAGAGAGGGTAACTCAAGTAACATTGCGCTACTTGGGTAGGTTTTGTGGGTTGGCCATCTGTCAACCCCACTCCCTGAGTGATAATTTCAGGTGTCTGTTTGCAGATTTGCCTTCATCCCTCTATATAAAATAAAACCCTGACGTCCATGGTCCGAACCCAGTCTGCCGTATTTTGCTTTTTTAATGAAAATCATCATTCATAAGGCAACATATTGAAATTCACACCAAATCTTTGTGGCAAATTTGCATAAGGCATTGAAAATCTTAAGTTTCCTCAGTGAGCGCCTGCTTAAAATCAAAGCGTCTTCCCGGCAAAAAAAAAACAGTTTTTGAATTGTGTACTACCCCTTCAAGATAAGATTGAACAATCGTTCGGTTTAATTGTCGCACGTAAAAAAACTTATGCTGCTTTTCAGTCAAATATTGAAAAAGATGTTTGCGATCCTCGAAGGACCCCAGCCTTTCCTATCAATCTGACCTTGATTGCCCGAAGGTTATTCAAAATGTCATTCCAAAAACCTGAAAACTCTGCAGCAAAAACCCGGTTGGTGGAACCCTCTATTTCTTTGCATAAATCGAATCACCTTGGTTGGAGGTATGTTTGATTTGCTCAATTTATTTATCAATCAATGCAAACTAATTGATTAAAGGTTCCCCCAAACACACGCGACGCGATTCTATCGCATGGCGACTGCGATTCTGTCGCCGTTGGTATGGAAGCGTAAATGGAACATTGCCTGCAGCGACCCAACGATAGAATCGCGGCGATTAGTTGTCGCCGTCGCGGCGATGAAATTGCTTAGGTTTGCGGGATCCTTAACTCGATGGGGAAGAATAAATATTGTCATTAGCATTAGGGAATATGTGAAGGTTTTAGCCTCCTTCTATTTTATCCGTGCTTAACCAGAACAGTCTACAAACCTTATTCTTTGAAGAATGTGGAGATTCCAGATATTCCCATTTTTTGATCCTCATGGTAGAGCGAGGAGACGTGACCATCAAAGAGCTTGTTTTCTTCCACGAAGGTTGCAGGATTATCACTGCTTATTGAAATGTTACTCTCGCAAACTGGTCAAACGTTAAAACGAAGGCTCGGATCAAGACAAATATAGTTACTATATTTGATTACGTAACATTTTGTTAGAAAAAGTTTGATCCCGCTGGGGTCCCACATCTCTCTCTTTAATGTATCACATTGCTCATGTGATGTTACATATTTAGATAAATTGTTTTTCATTAGGGTAACGGTACCAATAGTGGAGGTAGTGGTAGAAAACATTAAAAAAAAGGATAATTATGGAAAATTTACAGCTTTTGTATCGTAGCCAATAAATTAATAAATTATGGAGCAAAAATGAGATTGATGTTATTTAGTATCAACAACTACCAAATATTGCTTGCACCACTGATGGGTGCACTGTTTTTAGTGGTGGTAGAAATTCATTTTGGTTCCCATAGTGGTGCTATCCATTGATTTCTTATGAAACTCGCCACTATTGGTACATTTGCTCCACTATAGGTACAAGGGAATCAATTTTATTAGGAAAAATCATAGTTTTCAATAGTTTTTCAAGTGAAATGTTAGGGTAAGTTGCATTTAAAAGTATATTTAAAGCACGATGCATCAACTGAAACCATCGTAAAGTGTATAATTATGAAACATCTCATTAAAACCCCACTAGACGGTGCTATCTCCACTAAGGATACAGTTACCCTATCTGTGTGTGAAGATGTAAACTTATTTGACGATACCTATTTATGCACAGTTTATTTAAAATAAAACGATACTTTCACCTCACATTGATTAGAATGGCAACTATGAAAATTTATTTAATTTCACGAGTTAGTTTTGTTGTAGGTTGCAATATAAACGTTCCATATCTAGTAAATAATTTCTAATTACCTTCGTAATAATTATTTTCTTATTTACTCGTATTTCTAAGATGCAATAGTGTTTGTTGTGAAAATATGAGTTTAGCCAAATCTACTAGCATAAATAATAATTGTATTTTTTAGGATTCTGCATAATAAACCAACTTACCATCGATATGAACTAGCAAAGGCTGCCAAAAGCAAACTTGTACGAAGCTACTATGTGGAAATAAAACCCAAAGTATTGATATAGTGTTGAACTTCAATAAGCAAAAATAACAACAAGATCATAAAAAAGTGGACCAAAAAGTGTAAAGCTAAAAAAATTGATGGAACAAAAGTGTACCTTTCCTGTGGTCTGTACAAATTACAATATAAGTGGTAGATTGGGATGAGAAGAAAAAACAAGATAAAACATTGTATACTTCATATTTATATAATATAGGGTAATCATCGTAATCAGCAATACTGCTGTCATGTCGTTTGCTTGGTGATGTATTATTTTATGCTGAAATTATTGAAATGAAGTCCAACTTGATGGAGCTTATTCAAGGAAATGAATGGAAAGTAGTACATGATGTACAGTTGCTATTTCCCTAGGCAGAAAGCATCGATATGAATGTGGATAATGATGATCAGATGTTTTATTATCAGGGAGCTTGCAAAATGTTCTAATACTAGAGTGTAGACAGTACTATTGAGGTAAACTTGATACAGAACTTAATTTAACCTCTGATTGATGGAAATTACTAAGATAAAAGCACCCCATGATATTTTGTATTTCCCATAAGAAATGGAAATGGCTCGTAAGAATCAGAGAAAAAGTTATCATATAGGATATACGAGAACTGTTCGGCACTTCATCTCATAGCTCCCATGTTAATTTCATGAAAAAAAGCAATAAAAAAAATATTGACTCTATTAAGGAGACTTTCAGGCCAGGCTCGTCTCCGGAAAAAAATTGATTTGTTTCTTAGTTTTGTAATTTTTGTGAACACGCCTGTTAGCAAAAAAAAAGCAGAGAACTGCTGTATTTCTTTGTTTAGCAATGAGATGAAGTGAAATGGAAAACGAAACAGTTTCCCTGTTTAAAAAATAAACATCTTTAAAAAAGAAAAGTTTGGAAGCACGAGCAATGAATAAGCAAGCTAAAATCTTCAAATTACAATGGAAAATGTATTTTTTTTATAACAAAACAAAGTTTTATATTGGAAACACTTTGAACATTCTATGAACGTTAGCAAAAAAAATCCCAAAAAAAAGACTTTTCGTTACGTTGTTTATCACTCAGTTTACTACTTAAATTAATTAACAGAAACTTAGAGTTCTAAATTCACTACCACGATTATTTATTGAGAGCTTTCGATATTAAATACATTAATTCGTAATATTGTGTGGAAGGCTCAATAATACTCTATAGGGCACTGCACGGACGAGCTTTATCTCTTTCTCGCTGCAAAGAAAATAAGTAAACAACAAGGCCACTAACTGTCAAAATTGACAATTACTGGCCTTGTTGTTTTCTTACTTTTATGTAGAGCAAAAGAGGAAGAGATTCGTTTATGTAGAGCCCTATGCCAAGAGAAGTCGAGATTTTCTTATCCGAAAGATCCGATCCGACACGATCGGTCCTGAAATCAAAACCGCCAACCCCAGCCTTTGTAATGCCGTGCCTTTACCGATTATGATATTTGAGGTCTCCGAAACTATCCCAGAGATGATGGTGAAATGCCGGATGTACTCGCTGTGGAGCTCAATCCAATTAGTATACCAGCTTAACTACGCCTGATACAAAACCGTCGTTTCTTATGCTAACAGGTCCACACTGTCCATCTGTATGATTTGAATTTCAAATATGTCCGTAAAAAGCACAACACCTTCGAAAAAAGCTCGCATGGCGTTCATAAGAGAGGCGGTACTGCATAAGTGATCCAGGACCATGCTAGTCCTGGAAAGTTGAAAAACTTTTCAATAAAGTTTCAGCAAAAAAATTGAATAGGATCAGGATTTTCTTCCATGGCAATTGAGAAATATTTCTACAAATCATTTCAGAGGATCTTCCCTTAGTACAGAAGAATTTCTCATGCAAAAATTTCTCAGAGAAATTCGGGAAAGTATGGATTTTCTCTTATTAAAAAAAATCCCAAAAGTATGCAAAATGCCGCCGCAGGGGAGCCGGCCAAGGGCTGAAAGCATCCTTAAAAAAGATATAAAAAAAAGTATGCAGAATATTTCCTCCGGCACACTAAGAATAAATTACCGGAAAAAGACGAATTTCTCTGAGAAAATTTTTTATAGGGGAAATTGGAAATTTAAAAAAAAAATACCGGAGAAAGACAGACCTTTTTTTAGACAATAAAAAAATGCAGAGGTAAGATGAGTCAAACAACGGGACAAAATGGGCCACGTTTAAATTCTACTTTTCGGTACCACTTCCAATTATAAAGCAACGATCACCTGTCATTTTTTTTATTCTGCGCCTGTTGCGACGCAGCAAAGATTAAATAAAAAGATGACAATTATTCGTTGCTTCTTTGTTGAGATTGGTGCCTCTGATAATACTAGTTTAAAATTAACAACGGTTAATTAAAACAGTTTCAGCGTAATGTTGTTTCAATTCACAAAAACTTACACCCAGATAGATAGATTTATTGCCAATTATTATATTGAATGAAAGGAATTTGAAGTTTTTGATGAAAACATGACATTACATTCAAGAAAAATCTTCTTCTTCTTATTGGCATTACATCCCCACACTGGGACAGAGCCGCCTCACAGCTTAGTGTTCATTAAGCACTTCCACAGTTATTAACTGCGAGGTTTCTAAGCCAGGTTACCATTTTTGCATTCGTATATCATGAGGCTGGCACGATGATACTTTTATGCCCAGGGAAGTTGAGACAATTTCTAATCCGAAAATTTCCTAGACCGGCACCGGGAATCGAACCCAGCCACCCTCAGCATGGTCTTGCTTTGTAGCCGCGCGTCTTACCGCACGGGCCCCAAGAAAAATCTACATTTTTTTAAATAAAACAAGTCGTGCTTGTATTGTTTTTTAAAGGCAAAAATAGTTAATTTTGAATAAATAGATTAACATTATTATAATCGCGAAGCTAACCTCAAAATGATTAAATCAGCAATAGAACATAACTTTTACGAACTATGCCGTTTAGTATGGACCCATCTTACCTCATCTGAAACTTGAAAGGTCGTGCCAGAAAGTCTAAATTTGTATCAAATTTATTTATTCCGAAGCAGTCAGTACAACATTAACTGTGGTACTTTCTCTATACTACCAAAAATGTTAACACTTCAATATAAAATTACTCGTTTTATAAGAAGTGTGTTTCGAATAAGAAACATAGCTGAGAAATATTTTAACCTGCCATACTCTACCAAAATGAAATTTTATTCTCAAATCGAGTGACAATAAAGTAGAACCAATTTATTCTTTTCACAACATTTGAATTAAAGTGTATACGATGTTCACAAATGGCCTTGACCCATGTGACCCATTTTGCCCTACCTTATCCAACACGATTTATTTTTTGCAGAAAATTGTAAATTTCCATTGCAATTAACATTAACAACGAATATATATTTTTGCATATTTTCATTGGTTTTAAAATTTAAAAAAGATCCCATTGTACACTAGGTAAAAGATTCACCACTTATGAATACTTCATGCGGATGCGGTTGTAAGTTCAAAACACTAAAGAAAAAACTTACAAATGGAACCTAAACCTATAATTTGATAATGCCGTCGTCGTGCATTAATTTAATAAGAAAAACACAGTAGAGAAGTCGAAACTTTAGGGAGATACACCTGACTTGGTAAAAAAAACTATCTTTATCTACTCGGCACCTCGAACCGTGGACGAACCGGAAGAAACTTCCTCAACACTCGAAAGAAATGAACGGAAAGAATAAATTGAGCATGAGCATGAGCATGAGCATGAGCATGGTGACCGTGCATTTCGTAGTTGCTACTCCGTGATCAACCGAACAATCGCAATTGCACAGGGAACCAATGGATGGAAGCATGGGATTTTTGCTCTCCAACCTCAATTGCACAGTCCGAGAGTTCTAGTATTTTGGATGGTCGATAACGGCGCTGGCCACGTCCTCACGGTCATCGGGGATGGGAAGGAATTGATGATGCAGTCACTCGCCCACTGCAAGCCGAGAACACCTCTGCACTCGCCACGAGTTCCTGCGGAATTTAATTGGAATCTGGGGGTAAGGTTCTATGGCAGAGGTTCGTCTTGGTTAACGGGTTGCCAATGTGATAGTAATGAAAGGGAGATGTATTCTAATTGGATGCCGAAACGAGCTTTTATGCTCTTTTCGAATTCTAACAGTTACCTGCTAGAACTAATCAAATTGTAGGTATAGGGATAGAATATGGAAACGGTATGAAAGCCCATTTCCAGTTGTAGCGATTGCTAGAACATGAGAAATATATGAAAGATACAAAGTAGGAGAAATGGAACGGGCCTGGGATTGAACCCACGACCTCCTGCGTATGAGGCAGGAGCGGTAGCCATATGACCACCAAGCCCGTTTGAACGGAAAGAATAAATTGAGCACAAACTGAACATTTATACTACCCTCAGAAGCACCTAAAATTATTTTTCTGGTTTTTAGGGATTTTATCAGCTAAATCTACACAAAGTCATAGAATAAGCACTCTAAACATCCTAGTGTCAATGACAAAGGAGTAGATAATAGTCTAAAGAAGCTACAACCGACTAATGTTTCTAATATGCGGACTAAAATTTATGTATTTAGATGACATTGCTATGAAAAAGTTTAAAAAATCGCAAATCTCGTTTGGTGCACCTCCAAATCTCCATGGATTTGGCTGAAAATTGGTCATAAAACTCCATTTAAGATACTTATTGAAATAGAGGGGTGGCACTGTGAATCTGGAATACTTTTTAAAATAGTGCACAGGTCATTAGGTCACAGGTCACAGGCATTAGCCCAGTTCTTATACAGTTTTTGATAGACATTGTTCCCACTTTAACTTTCTACGGCAATGATATCCGATGCTGAGAATTAAGCGAGCGTTAAAACCTTCCTGTTTGGCATTCGTATCGCATAATTACTTTTAATCACTATTAACATTTGTTCAAAGTTCAAACGCTTGATAAAATGAATTCAACGTGCTGTAGTGTTTCGGAATGTCTTTATTTGGTAAATTTTCAGCCGGAGACTGGTTCATCTCCGTAGGCGTAAAAATCATATACCTTTACCATTACCATTTACCACTCTATTGTACAATGCTGACCTTCAACCAGGCAAATTGGACACTGGATATAAAAGCGTAAGACGTAAGACAATAGCATAGCAACTATCTGTAGCACAGAGCGCAAATTAAATTGGGATTGAAAGCATTTGAAGAGGATAGGTCTTTTCTATCTGTCTCTTAAGCCGCTGAGTTGTTTTTTTGTTTCCACCTATCATCAACCAAGCGTCTTGGCGAAAGATGAGAAAGTAATTTTCCCCTTTTTGTTCTAACCTGTCATCATAAATAACTTCCATGAATGCTACATGTAAATGTCTACCCAACTAACATTTAATGTCAATGTAAATGTTATTTCAACTCGTCTATACGGCTTCAAGCTGAATATGTGTGCTATACATATGATCAAGAACTTCTATTCAATGCTTTTACCAGCAAATCTGGCGAATCTATTCAGCTGTTTTTGACGTGTCTGCACAACTACTTTACAGCATGTTACACAGTTTTTTCTCAATCTTTACTAAACCATTTAGTAATATAATTCGCTTCAATGGCGCTTATTCAGATTTTTTGAATCTGTTAAATAAGTTTTATACAGCCACTGAATTCAATTTGATTAAATATTATTTGAGAGGAGAGGAGAGTACATTTCGGGAGTTTATTCAATGTTTTTTTTTGTGAAAACTCAAATATCAATTTTGTTGCTACCTAGATTCGAACTCCTGATCTCCTGATTCAATGGCCGCTGCTCTGTCATCACCGTCACTTTGACATATGTAAATAACAAAGAAAATTATGGATGTGCTTCTTCGCATACCCTATAGGTTGTTTTACTAACGCTATTTTCAGATTCATGCTGTATAAACGTTAGAAAGAGGCCTACATGCTGCTTTCAGCACATAAGCTTAAAAATTATGCTTTCAGCATTATTTCAACCATTATTCAAACATCTATCAGCATGTTCTGTTGGCTAACTTTTATCCATCATCAATCCCTGAAATTGTTTTTAGGCAACATTTTCTCGACCTGTATAGATGCTACTTTGCTGCTAATCGTTTAACAGTAGCCGTCAACAGAAATATCGCTTCTAAATGGCTTGTTTTCTTACGCTATCTGCTAGCATTAATGACAGCGCTTTGTCAGTTGCTATAAGAGCAGGTGAATATCTTTGTAGCTGCATTACAGAAATCAATAGCTCATACACAGCTCCGGCAACAAAAATCAAATGTAAACATAGCGGTTTTGACGTTCCATACTGATATGCTATTAAAAGAAGCAGCAATAGGTTTACTTAAACGTTATGTAATTTTCAAAGGTACAGAAGTTGCCTAAAAGCTTCGTTAGTTCATTTATAGCGCCATTACGCTATATTGTTAGTGCTATAACAACAGCAAAAACGTTTTCATTGTGAATGCTACTCACCGTAATATGGGAAGTTGCTAACAAGCAACTCAGTTACATACATGAGCTCTTAACCGATAAGCTTTGTTGCTAATTCAGACAGAGCTGTTTTATGACTATATGAAAGCTGCATAAACGATAAAAGATTGAATATATTCGGCACACTGACTAGCTGATAGGTATTTGGGTAATAGTCGAGTTGAAGTTTAAGGGATTATTTGTGGAGGCTTTTCTTTTATTCAGCATTGGCTGCTTTTATTCAAATATTATACAACCAAAGGCTAGAATTTGAAGCTTTTAGCACCAAAAATGTTAGTTGGGTACCGCGTTAGCAGCACTCGAGCAGGGTATTCAGGTGAAACATAGAAGAAAAGGTTATATTTTCTGCGTATTTGGCAGATAAAACATATTAATGGTTTTTTTTACACATTATCTTATTATCATAACCCTTGTGATGTCATTCAACATGTCCATTACTTCGCGCATAATTATGTTGTATGCATCTTCACGCGTCATCCATCATCATAATCTACTTCTAATTTATGAAACAGCATCAAGCAAAAGACATGATTCGAAAAGTAAGTAATAGTTGTTATTTGTTGTGATGTATGTCAAAGCAATAGCATGTGTGAACAAAGGTTTTACAATCAATACCAGTTGACGAGTCCTCATATGTAGTGCGATAACTTTGAATTAAGGAGCGGCGTAATATAATATGTTTAACATGGACTATATATGTGTAATGTAACGCTATAATTACGAAACAAAATGGATCGATACCTTTTGTCGAAATTACGTGGAAATAATATCGATACTCAACAAACGAAACAGAACTGGAAACTACATTTATGTTCAAATAATATCACTTAAAACTAGAGTTCAAATGGGCCATACACAAATGAAGAAATTTTTGTGATTTTCTATCTGCATTGCAATATTTTCTACAATACTATTGCTTTGTTTTGGAAACATTTCTTTCATTATTTGAATAATATCAATTATACTTGTGCGTAAATTACGTATTGGCGAGGTTTCGGAAAGTTGTGATACGAAAGTGCAAAAACAGAAAAGCGCTATCGAGAGGATGAGGCGATGAAATGAGATGTGCAAACGACAGTGTCGGGAACATCAATGTCTACATATAACATGGAAGGGTGTATTGTGAAGCAGTAGGAAAAGCAATGATCCTTAATTGGTTAAAATTATAGGGTTTAGTGATATGAATAAATTTAGTAATCGATTATGGCTAGCATACATTTAGATTCCAAACTGCAAGGTAGATATTGGGTACCATTTTTTTAAACAAAGTTTTCTGAAGTTTTATTTGTTTATGAAAGCAGTTAACTGATACGGCACAGGCTTGACCAACGAAAACAACAATATTTTGCTAAAGGCCGTACTACACTTATTGCGTAAGAAGTTTTTCAAGTTTTTTTAACCCCCTCCCCTAATGTGAGATTTTTTTTCATGCAAACTATTTTATATTTACATACTTCTTGTACTATCCCAAAGTTTCGTAGTAAAGAGACTTTATCATGATGTTTGAATTATAACACCCAATACATTTGTGCTGTCTTAAAATAAATGATAAGGATTTTACGGCGATGGTTATTACGAGAAAGCTTTCATACTCAATGGATACCAAGCTAGAACCAAGAAAACCGTGTACGATGCCATTCAACAAGACAGGGCTGTCAAACACCTTTCTTTTCAATCTTGCAGATCAAACGACATGAATTTGAACATGAAATGTTTCAAAATTAGCTAAGCAAAGTTAACTGGCACAATTCGCTAGAGAGGCGCGACGCATGAAGCTCGAAATCCAGGGACTGTTTCATTTGGCCAAACATTTTAGAACACAAACTACCATCGGGACAGGTATTGTTACATTCTGCTATTTATAACGCCTCGGTACCGAGAAATTGGTTTGCTACTGGTACGGGCTCACGCACGTGTAATGCATCACGTGGGCGTCAATTAATCATAAAATATGAATTGCCAGATTCAGATCAGGGCTTAGAAATTTTACAAATAACAAGTGCTTTACGGCGGTAATTGTTCCCAAACTACAGGACAAGAATAATTTTCACAACGAACTGAATGGCGTTGTCTCGGGTGACATCTGAATCTACATGATCAACTTCAATGCAAAGATCTGCTCCGAAAAAACTGAGCCTATGAGCCTATCATAGATCGATTAACGAAGAAATGTGCGAAAGCGATGAGCTGTTTGCAGATTTCTGTGGCATTAACGATATGGTGATTAAGGGATCGCTCTTCGCCAATCGACTTGTGCTCATACTGAAAATCATATCGACCACATCAACATCAGTAGAAAATGAACACGCTCGAATTCAGCGGTGGGAAGAGAAGCACGCCACACGCCAACTAGAAGATGTGAAAAGATCGTTCTATTTAACGAACGAACGAATTTGGAACTCGGACAGCATATGTTCCGGAAGATGGCAGCGTAGAAGAGCTGTGGATGGGCATCAAGAATGCCTTTATCGAAACCAGCAAGTACAACTTGGGTAAGCCGCGTACTCACCAAAAGGAGTGGAAAAATGATGTAATACTGCAGAAGATTTTGTGAGATGTGCGAAGTGAAGGACCTGATAGAGCAATCAAAAATTAGAGCAGCCAAATATGAGTCCCGTTAACGGTATTAGACTCTAGAAAAGGATGTCAAACACTGTTGCAGACAGGACATGTGAGCGTGGGTGAACTCCTTGACTGACGAAGGGAGGAAAGCCACAACAACTGGCGATATTCGCCATTTCTACAATATTTCGCGACGTCTGATTGTAGAAAAATCCGAGGATGCCAGCGAAACACAGGTCTGTTACTTATCGACAGAACTTATTAGCTGGAAAGTTGCTTCGATTATTTTGAACCACTTCTTCAAGTTTCAACGCCTGGTCAACCATCAACATCTTAGCAGGAGCCACCAAGAATACGACCCCTGTCAACTGTTAAGCTCCACCACTGGGGAAGATTAAAGCAGCCAACTGAAGCACGAAATCCAACACGGGTCGATCGCATATAGGCAGAAATGTTCAAATCTGGCCCTATAATATACGCGCAAATGTTGCATCAAATATTCTGCAATATCTGGGACACCAAGACTTTTCCTGCCAACTGAATGCAAGGCATGTGAATGGGTAGCTCAAGCTTGTATGGAAATTACCAATAAAAATATCAGAGTAGAAGCAATAAATAAATAAAAAATCCAGATTAATCCACCTAGCGGGGTTGGTGCCTTTCTCGTGCAAAAAAATAATAAAAAATATGAGTGAGTGTTTTTTAGCGTGTTTTGCGCATAGCAAATAGTATTTTGGTCATAACTTCTGATCCCATAGTCCAATCTGGTCAATTTTCAATAGAAAACAATGGGATAGGATTTTCCATCGAATGGAAATTGTTGCGAGTTATTCGGCTTATGCTAAGTTTCAAAAATATACATGCATACACACAAACAGACATCACCTCAATTGAGTCGATTGGTATATAACACGATGGGTCTCCGAGCCTTCTATCAAAAGTTTTGTTTCGGAGTGATCATATAGCCTTTACGTATACTTAGTATACGAGGAAGGCAAAAATCTTAAATATTTTTTTTAAATGATGCTAAAATTCCATAAACAATAAAAAACGTTCAGGATTTTAAAATATATTGGCACTTTTGAAAGAAAAAATGCAATCCAGGAACTTTTTTCAAATAAGCGTACTTGTATTTGACCTTGAAATTTGAAACTGTCAATATTCTCTCGGTTCAATTGACGTTACTACCAGATAAATTGGAATCTATTATTTCCGTTGAGCGCAATAAATGACGAAAATAGTTTGAATGAAGCGCACAATAACCGTTCCAAAAACCAAGGTAAAAATCTATTACGCCCACTTGAAAAAAAACCCTAAAATTATAAAAAAGAGTTTTCCATAAAGAAATCCAAATTTTCATTGAAAAAAAATACAAAATTTCCAAAAATCAACCAATATTAGCAATAAACAATTATGAAAAATTTACCACAAAATATTTTCTTTTTTTCCACAAAAAAAATAAAAAAAACCACAACGAATCAATAAAAAGCAATACAAAAAAACATAAAAAAAATTAAAACCTTTTTTAAGTTTTTAACCTTTTGTTTTTTGCCTTTCTCGTTTACAAAGTATACGTAAAGGCTATAGGATCACTCCAAAACCGAACTTTCGATAGAAGGTTCGGAGACCCATAGTGTTATATACCAATCGACTCAGGTGATATCTGTTGGTCCAAATCGAAGAATTGAGGTGATGTCTGTTTGTGTGTATGCATGTATATTTTTGAAACTTAGCATTAGCCGAATAACTCGCAACAATTTCCATTCGATGGAAAATCCTATCCCATTGTTTTCTATTGAAAATTGATCAGATTGGACTATGGGATCAGAAGTTATGACCAAAATAGCGCAAAACACGCTAAAAAAACTCACTCATATTTTTTAGTATTTTTTTGCACGTGAAAGGCACTAACACCGCTAGGTGGATTAATCTGAAATTGAGGTGATGTCTGTGTGTGTGTATGTATGTGTATATGTGTGTACACTTTTTGGTACTTAGCATTATTCGATTTGCTCGCAACAAGTTGCAGTCGACGCGGATTGCGGTCTAGTTGTTTGGCCCGATCGGTCATTGCGTTCCAAAGTTGATGCTAAATTCATTTGAAACTTGTATGAAAAAAATGGAGGAATATCGGAAATCTGTATTTTGAAGCCAACTAGCGTTGTTTACGATAAAAAAATACCTCCTACAAAATTTGATATACATTCGAAATCTAAAAGCAACAAGAAATTTAGAGTTTCTCCGCCATTTTACTGAATTGTGGTCTGCGAATGTTGGGAGATGTCACAAAAATGTCATGAGACTGCTTTTGTTTATTTGCTAATAACCTTTCTCAAAAGTTTTTTACAATTCGGAGTTTTTTTTATGAACATGTCACGCTTAAAGGATCCTAGAACTTTGTCTAACAGATAATTGTTCTAAATACTAATTGTGAGGCATGATTGCGAAATTACCTAAATGTCATGGCATTAATGTCTTCTTCTTACTAGCATTACATTCCCCACTGGGACATTGCCGCCTCGCAGCATGTTTTTGCTTTGTAGCCGCGCATCTTACCGCTAGGCTAAGGAGGGCCGCATTACTCTCATATGGTGTTAATTCGGCTCTCACGCCACCGATTCCAGATTTAGATCAATGAACTCTTAGCAAAAGTTATAGGATCTTTGAGGACTACATGTTTTTATAATCATGTTGTTGTATGTAAAAAATGTGAAAAAGTTTTTAGCAAATAAGTCCCATGACCCGAAGTGACATTTCCACTATCTCACTAAATGACTTCAGTAAACTGCTAATAACTCCACCGGATAAACTCGCTGCTTTCAGCATTCGATTACGAAAGAGCTGGGTGGGTCTCTTAATCTTGAAAAACGCTAGTAAGCTTCAAAACTAACATTTTACATCAAGGTGTAACAAAAAGGCTATACATATTCATTATTCAAGACGATTTTTATATAAACTTCATATAAGTTCAACACTGATAATGATAAAGATAATGACCGATTTAGATAAAAGGCGTCAAAAGCATCACGGCATCAAACGAAGGAACCAGAGAGAAACCTACAAACTAATTTGAGACAGTGATTGTGAGCCATCTCAATATGCCAAAAAAGGAACTAACTGTTTTGCTAAATCGGTTACATGAGAAATCGATAACTTGTTTTGATGTTGAGGAATCGCTGATTTTGATTAATTAGGTTGATATCCTTTTGCTCGTTTTAACAGTTTAAATAACAGAATCTACAGCAGAAAAAAATTACTGTGACATCAAATAGAAAACTATTTCTGCTGTCAATAATAGCAAATTAAAAACTGATTTTGATATGGGTTTATGATAACGAAATAGGTAATCAGTTTAATAATAATAATTAAAATTTGGTTTTCAACTGCAACCTGAAATCAAAATAAGGAATCAATCGCAGAGGCTAAAATTTAAAGACTATGATTTCAATTTGATGTCGATATCAAAATATGTTTTCTATTTGTCCTGATTATGATATCAGAGTTTGCTCGGGAGACACAACTTTCCGGCGGTAGAGGCAGAATTCCGCGTCGGAAGATAATGTGCGAACCATATTATAAGGCGGAATTATTCCAGTGGTGGATGTGAAGCCAACAAAGCAGAAAGACAATGAATAAGTTTTCGAACATTGCACTTTTTAAAGCAAAAATCGCATGCGTTCAGGAACTGAAAATACAAATCCAAATATACCATGTCGCGTAGCATAGCAGCATAGTGATTGTGAAACAATGTCACAACTACACAGTGATTTAATATACAAAAGTACTACTGCTCGTAAAACTTCCAAAGCAAAGAAGGGAAACAGCACAAATAAAACATCCACAAAAGTATTAAAAGCCTTGATTCCAGGAACAATAAAGTGTCTACGTACTAAAGGATGATTCTGATCGACCGTAAACTTTTTTTCGTTTACATCGGCGAGATAATGTGCCAAAAATTTATTGTGTTGTTGATCAAAAGTTACACTTGTTCAGCATGCTTTCTAGAAAGTTGAATAGAACAGCGACATTATAGGCTTCCGAAACCATTTAGACGCGCATAGAATAATTGTTTACTAAACGCAGGTAATAGAAAAATGCTTAAATTTAGGGGAAGAGGCCAAATTGTTTGACTGTTGCATGAGGTCAAAATACCCATGAAAATCATTACAGTTAAGACATTGGATCAATCTTTGCTTAGCTAGGGCATACTGATTACTGACCCCCACCCTTCCCCTACCAAATGTCATTTTAATCCTTCTTTACACAGCACGAAGAAGGTCAAAAGGTGCTCGCATAGCATATGCTAAGGTGCGCATGCCATGAAAAAATTTGCAGCTAGCCTTCAAATGGAATACTTCAAAATTATATACCTATAGTCTTTTCAAGGAGCAAAATCAAGGAGCAGTTACTTTGTTCTGAGTGTAGAACAAGGCTGACATCCAGTGAATATGTTGTATCATGATAAAATTGAAATTCACTGATTTTTTTTGAAAGAAAGTGTTAGCAAGTGTTTGCACAATTATTGGTCGTTGTCATTGATTTTTTTAACATTAAACAATATCTGATGACAATGAAGTTGAGAATTAGATGACTGAAAATTAATAACATTCAACGAAAAAACATACATTTTCTAGATAGATGGATCGTTTTAAAACAAAGCATTTCTATTTTTTTCTATCATAAATAAAATAAAAATGGCAATGGTAGTGATGAGAGTGACACAATGAACCAATAGTGGAAAGCTATACAATTTTATAATTCTACACATCACGAAAATTTCATTTGCGTACATTGTTTAGTAAAATAATTGTTTCTTTTATCGAAATAAAACAAATGAATAAATAATATTCAACCCAATAAATTACATGGGATTATAAAAACAATTTAAAATCAATCAATCAATTATTAAGAACATGTTTTATCACTTTCAACATTTATAACATAAGGGGACATTTGTTTACAAGCTATTGTTCATCCATATAATACAGTAAGGGAGAGATAAAATAATCTTGATTTTAACACCGCTTCCAGCAGACATTAAAGTTTTAGAAAAAAACATCTAAAATTGACTATTTATCAGGCTCGTTAGTAGAACACCTCATAATAGAGAAAAGCAAAAATGTTATAATTATGAAAGCAAGCATCAACGCAGAAATGCAAATATATATAGAACTCAATAACATATCGATTTAACTCATATTTAGACATTTGTGCTTCTGAAGCACAGATAATTCTCTACACCAAGGTTTGATTAAAGAAAGATGCAAATCTAATTTTGCATTTCTGTGAGCTACACAACATTTTCATTTCGTTTCCTCTTTCTTCACGAGTGTTTCCGTCTCACTAACTAGCATAATTTCAATCAATTATGTATCGGCCCATTTACCTAATATACCTGGACCGGTCTTCCTCGTCGGCTGCATCCGTCGATCCGGCAATACCTTGATTCGTCTTTTCCGGCGATGTGGCTAGGCCCTCGTTCGTAATGCCGCCGTTTTCGTCCTGGTTTGGTTTACGTAGGCCCGGTATTGAGGGCATGGAAGGCATCGCAGGCATCGCTGGCATTGAAACCGTTGGCATGGATGGCATCGCGGGCATTGACGGCATGGATGCATTTCCGAGCCAACCTGTCACCTTTGAGGACACGCCAGAAAATACACCACTTTTGGTAGGGCTGCGGAATAGGGAATAAAGAAAGGGAAATTGTTAAGAAATTGAGATGAATTAAAAATTACTCATAAATTGATGATACTCCATTATATAACCATTTTAAATTGTCGTATAGGTTCCCTTATTACATCCCTAGTTAGGGATGCTTCAAAAGCACTTTAATTTTTATTTAAAAGCACTATATATTTATTATTTAATTTAGACCTCAAACAGATTACAAATAAGTATTACACATAATTTTTATTGCATAGCCAAAATTACAGATATTTGTTGGCTTTGCAGAAAATGCAATTTCTGGAATCAAACATTGCATTGGTACAAATACCTATTCATAAGAAATTTTGAAGAAATTTTTGAATGATTGAAATATTGCATGTTCAGATAAGTTAAAATACTAAGTTATTACCATAGTCTAAGTTATTACGATATTTGAATGTTCCCATGAGTGTTTTTTAGGCAAAAATGGGCCTCCTTGAAGAAACGATAGGTAGGGACTGTACGTTAACTGTCCTATTTTGGACCCTTAGAGGAAGTGGATCCCAATATATGCTTATATCTATTGAAATATAGGTTCGATATGGGCGGAAATGACACCATTTCAAAGATGAAAGTCTTACTTATGAAATAGAAATTCGAAATGAACTCCAGTTATTGATAAATCAGTAAAATTTCTGAAATGAAAATATTCTTTGTTTTGGACAGTGCAACATATTTTGGACCCCCAAATGTACACATTTTGGACACCCCCAATTTAGCCTCTGCAAAGTCGAATTTCTAATTTACCCTGGTCAATTGAGCCGAAGCCAAGTCTTATCTTTCGATTGGCATGCATCAATGAGAAGATTCCTGCGTTTTAAATTCACAATTTCGACAAAAACTTATTGTGTACGTTCTGGGATTTTCAGTGATGTGTACTTTTAAGCGTAACGCATTGTAACGCTTGCCTTCTTGAACAAACTAATTTCCTCGAAATTTCACCTAAATATCGCTTTTTCGCACGGGAAACCAGTGAAACAGATGCTGAACAATAATAATTTCCTGAAGCCAATCCCCCAATTAGCAGCGGCAGTTCAGAAATCAGAAAAATGTCGCCAGGAGGGTCCAAAATATGTAGGGGTCCAAATCAAGTTGGTTACCCTATATAGTAGAATCTATAGATGAGCGAAAGCATGGTTGGGTGCGTTTTTTTACCGTGTACCAGGCTCATATGACGTCACACCTCTTAATATTTTCATTGAAATCGTGACGTCATGCTCGTTTGGAGACAGAGGATTTATCTTCGCTCATCAATATATTCCACTATCTATACTGCCGTTATACGCATACTTGTCCCATGTTTGCTGGGATTCCCTATATACATGGGACAGTTATGCATATAACGGCAGTATAGTAGAGACTTAAAAAACTGTTCAGCAGCATAACGTATGGAGACGCATGGTGCATTTGTGTGATGATTAATCTTGTGACTAAACTTTTTATGCAAATGAACAAGCGTCCTGAGATGAGCCAGCCTAGGGTTGCAAGTCTCGTTAATAAAGATATAAAAAAACAAGTGTTCAAACATTTGTATGGAACTTGTATTAAGGAAAATCTGCACCTAATTACATGTTGGGAGGAACATGTTCTTAGTTAACATGTCGATCAAGAATTCATTAGAACAGGGCTGCCCAACGTACGGCCCGCGGGCCGGATGCGGCCCTCGGCTCCTTTTTTGTGGCCCGCAGCGCGTAAGAAAATTAAACTCAGATTCGGCCCGCCAGTTTTTCTAGCTGGCTCGGGAAGCTCTTTTTTATTATTTATTATTTAATACGTAAGTTTTTAATCAAATCTTGAAACGTTTCCAATAATGATTGGCATGAGTAGTTTACGTTCACGTTGAAAAAAGGAAGACCGGTTTGCTCAATTTGTTCAGAAAGTTTTGCAATATTCAAAGAATAAAAACTGAATCCAAGCATTCCATGAAATATGATACTTGAGAAGGTTCAGGTACGAAACAAAATTTGGTAGAACTTCAAAGGTAGGGCGCTCAATCAATTTAAATTTACATTCCTTGATTTAAATTATTGATACAATGGATTATAGAAACAAAAACTCTCTTCACTCAAGAAAATACAAAGTCAGAAAATGAAGTACGGGCCAGTTTTGCTGTTAGTAGGATCTTGGCAAAACGGATAAAATTTTTCCAGGACCGAGAGCTTGTTAAGAAAAGCATTTAGGTTCTGGTTTACACCAACGTAAGTCTCAAGGAAATAGCCTCCTTCAGAAGCATTAGTTTGCGCGGAACACGGTGAAGAGTAAAAGTTTCCGCAGAAGATTTGAAAGCTACGTTACGTGAAGTTCTCTCGCAAACGATGAAAATACTGACGTGTAAAATGTGGCATAGAGATGAGACAGCCCGGGGCTGCAAGCTTCTCTAATAAAGATAAAATAATATTGAAATAATTTTGAAAATTTAAAAAAAGTTATTTTCCGAATATTTTCAGGCCCGCCAGCAAGTGTAAATTTTAAAAATTGGCCCATGGCGTGAAAAGGTTGGGCAGGCCTGCATTAGAATCATGATTTCAAACAGCTGGCTCCTGGGCGTCTCCTAAGCGATTTTCTCTATTCTTTCGAGGTTGTCTTATTCACCTAATATAGTTTCCTGTAATTTGCTAGTTTGTTATTTCCTAGAGAACCCCATTTTTTTTTAGCAAATCCAGAATGTTTAGATTTAATTTCGATTTAACAAATTCAATGAGTGAAAATTTTGGAGCCCTCCTTAGCCTAGCGATAAGATGCGCGACTATAAAGCAAGACCATGCTGAGGGTGTGGCTGGGTAGGATTCCCGGTGCCGGTATAGGCAATTTTGGTTTGGAAAATGTCTCGACTTCCCTGGGCATAAAAGTATCATCGTGTCATCCTCATGATATACGCATGCAAAAATGGTGACTTGGCTTAGAAACCTCGCGGATAATAATTGGTGAAGTGCTGAATGAACACTAAGCAGCGGGGCGCCAATGTCCCAGTGGGTGATGTAATGCCAATAAGAAGAAGAAGAAGAATGAGTGAAATTTACCGATTCGGAAAAAAATGCTGGGTAGCTGAAAATGCGGGGTTGATTTTTGTTTGATGCCAGGCGATGTTGGCCTGGTAGACTAACTGACCCCAGAACAATATGGAGAACCCAGAACATCCACACAAACCAATATACTATAGAAAGGCATGGACAAGCTGGGTTGATTCTCATGATTCATGAATCTAATGATTTCTTGATCGCAGTATTCGACATGTTAACCAAAAACATGTTCCTTCCACCAGTGGCGTAGCCACGGGAAAGTTTTAGACATAAAATCCCTCACAGAGACAAAATTTTTAGAAGTAAATTTTGTTCGAACCCTCTCAAATTAAAAAAAAAATTCGTCTGCAGCGCTGAACAGAACTTATAGTACATACGCATATATAGATCATTTTTATTCGAGATCAAGGAGACTAACATTGAAATTGCTCCATCAAATGAGCATTTTTGGTTTCTTTATAACTTTGCTTACAAAAGTCAGATCACTTTGCAACAACAACTAACTTTCAGCAAAGGAAGTATTCTATGAAGTCGACGCGTTGATTAGGAGGAGATCCCAAGATTTCATCACGATCACAAAAACTCAAATTTCAACCGATTTTTGATCTATACCGAACGAAAGCTCTAGGTTACTAAAACAAGCCCATGGGGTTCTTCTTCTTCTTCTTATTGGCATTACATCCCTAAACTGGGACAGAGCTGCCTCGCAGCTTAGTGTTCATTAAACACTTCCACAGTTATTAACTGCGAGGTTTCTTAGCCAAGTTACCATTTTGCATTCGTATATCATGAGGCTAACACGATGATACCTAATGCCCAGGGAAGTCGAGACAATTTCCAATCCGAAAATTGCCTAGACCTGCACCGGGAATCGAACCCAGCCACCCTCAGCATGGTCTTGCTTTGTAGCCGCGCGTCTTACCGCACGGCTAAGGAGGGCCTCCTTGAATGAATCAGCCCATGGGGTGATTCATTCAAATTGGCCTCTCTTGTACCCGGGGAACCTGTACTAAAGAGGTACTGTTTGAGTTTCTCAATTTGGGAAGAATGACGCTGTCAGTGTCGCAAGAATTTCTGGAGGAACTTCCGGAAGAATTTCTGGATAAACTTCCGAAGGAATTTCTGTAGGGTCTTTCGAAAGAATTTTTGGATAAACTTCCGAAGGAATTCCTGGAGGAACTTCCGGATAAAATCCTGGAGGAACTTCCGGAGGAATTCCTGGAGGAACTTCCGGAGGAATTCCTGGAGTAACTTCCGGAGGAATTCCAGAGGAATTCCTGGAGGAACTTCCGGAGGAATTCCTGGAGGAACTTCCGGAGGAATTCCCTGGAGGGACTTCCGAGGGAATTCCCTGGAGGATCTTCCGAGGGAATTCCTGGAGGAACTTCCGGAGGAATTCCTGGAGGAACTTCCGGAGGAATTCCTGGAGGAACTTCCGGAGGAACTTCCGGAGGAATTCCTGGAGGAACTTTCGGAGGAATTCCTGGAGGAACTTCCGGAGGAATTCCTAGAGGAACTTCCGTAGGAATTTGTCTTATTTGTTTATTTGTTTATGTGTCCTATTTGTCTTATTTGTTTTATTTGTCTTATTTGTTTTATTTGGCTTATTTGTTTTATTTGTCTTATTTGTCTGATTTATTTTCAATTGTTTATCTCATCTCATTCCTATATTTGATTTCAATTTATATATTTGGTATTTGTGAACAAATAGGAATACGCTTTTTTCTAGTGTCACGCTAGATACAAAGTTGATGGACTTTCTATCGCTCTCATCGCTCCTTTCCTGCCGTGCGCCACAAGAAAATATGCTGTTGGCTGCTCTCCCGAAATGGTAACTTTTGTATGAAATTTAAAAAACTTGGTTGAAGTAAAAAGAGCTTCCTTCAAAATTGATTGCGGTGACATATACTTTTTGGGGCCCTCCTTAGCCGTGCGGTAAGACGCGCGGCTACAAAGCAAGACCATGCTGAGGGTGGCTGGGTTCGATTCCCGGTGCCGGTCTAGGCAATTTTCAGATTGGAAATTGTCTCGACTTCCCTGGGCATAAAAGTATCATCGTGCTAGCCTAATGATATACGAATGCAAAAATGGTAACCTGGCTTAGAAACCTCGCAGTTAATAACTGTGGAAGTGCTTAATGAACACTAAGCTGCGAGGCGGCTCTGTCCCAGTGTGGGGATGTAATGCCAAGAAGAAGAAGAAGAAGATATACTTTTTATTACATCAAAATGATCGTTGGAAAAAATCAAAACTTTTGTCAGTTGGGTTTTGCGAAATTCGATTCCTTTGTGCCTCAAATCATCGGAGAGAGGTACTGAGAAACGTTTAGTATTTAGAGCTTAATTCAAATAGTATGTCTATGAAATTTTGTAGGAACATTCCTTGATAAATTTCAAAGAGATTGTCAGTTGGGATAAGCGAAATTCGTTCCCAAATCCGAGTTATAGACATTTTAGTACAAAAATAGCGCTCTACCACGAGATGAGAGCTTCCCTCAGACCTTAACTATTGATTGCACCCACAATTCACCAAGATGAAGTGTTACAAAAAAAATCGCGAGACTCTGGGATGAATTTTGGGAATTGGCCATTTCGGCTTCTCACCCCCATCCACGAAATCCAGCATCATTTAACGAAAGAAGAGGATTCGCTGCTTCCATCAGTGGTGTTCGATTGCATGGGTGGGCTCAAATCAGCCCTCAAGCGACGTAAGAAGCTCTTGTTTACCAAAGCAGTTTCGCTCTTTTGAAATGTTGATGCCGATTTTACGGATGTGCCGGATCTTCCGGAGGACCGTTTTTGTGGCATTTGTAGGTCACAGAAGATTTTCACTATTGATTGCACTCACAATTTGCCAGAATGAATGGGTACAAAAAAATCTCGAAGCTTTGGGATTAACTTTTGGAATTGGGCATTTTTACGGATGTTCCAGATCTTTCGAAGAACCATTTCGACATTTGGAGGTCGCCGAAAACATTCACTATTGATTTCACCCACAATTCGCCAGGATGGATTGCTACGAAAAAATCGCCGAAGTTCTGGGATGAACTTTTGAAATTAACCATTTTAAGGATGATCCAGATCTTCCGGAGAACCATTTCTGGATCATTTAGAGGTCACAGAAGAAATTTACTATTAATTGCACCTCCAATTTGCCAGAATGGATGGCTACGAAAAAACGCGAAGTGCTGGGATGAACTTTTGGAATTGGTCATTTCACGGATGTTCCGGAGAACCATTTCTAGGGCATGTGGAGGTCACAGAAGACATTTACTATTGGTTGCACCCACAATTTGTCAGAATGAATGGTTACGAAAACATTGCGAAGGTCTGGGATTAACTTTTAGAATTAGCCACTTTTACGGATGTTCAGGATCTTCCAGAGGGCTTTCCGATGATCGCTCGAGGAATAAAATCTGTCAGATATGGCGTACACAAGACAGCAAATACAGTTAGTATTATAGCTGTAAGACCCTTGGCTACAAAGCAAGTCCATGCTGAGGGTGGCTGGGTTCGATTCCCGGTGCCGGTCTAGGCAATTTCCGGATTGGAAATTGTCTCGACTTCCCTGGGCATAGAAGTATCATCGTGTTAGTCTCATGATATACGAATGCAAAAATGGTAACTTGGCTTAGAAACCTCCCAGTTAATAACTGTGGAAGTGCTTAATGAACATTAAGCTGCGAGGCGGCTCTATCCCAATGTGGGAATGGGGGTATAATGCCAATAAGAAGAAAAAGAAGGAGAAGAAGAAGTAAAATTATGTGCAATATCATCCATGTACAATAGGGTGGCTCAAAAAACACTTTTTCAAATTTATTGATGGGCCGCCCTTTTATTCGGTTCTATTTGTTGCCCTGATGCTCTGGACAAAATTTCAGCCAAATCGGTCAATGTTTTTAGCGGTGCTAAACTCGTTGAAAGTTTATATGGAAAAATGTATGCAAAAACATCCAAAAACAGTGATTTGCAGTTGAGCGGCACAATTTACGATCAAGAACCATGATATTCATTCAGTTCTGGTAGAATTAAATACAGAATGTTATGCTGAAAACCGCGAGAAGATTAGAGTTTATTAGGCAAAGATATTAGCATTTTACTGGAGTGTTGTAGGGGTGAATTTATTTCTTTTCAAAGGTAAAAGAAACGAAATTTGCTCAAACCCCGCTTCAGAGAAATGCTAATAACTTAGCCGGGCAAACTTTAATCTTCTCGCGATTTTCTGCATAACATTCTGTATTAAATTCTTCAAGATCTGAATGAGTATCATAGTTCTTTATCGTAAGTTATGTCGTCCAACTGCAATTCACTGTTTTTGGATGTTTCTGCATAGATTTTTGCATATAAACTTCCAACGAGTTTAGCACCGCCCAAACGTTGACCGATTTGGCTGAAATTTTGTCCATAGCATCAGGGCATCAAATAGAATTGAATAAGAAGGCGGCCCATTAAAACAATTGAAAAAAGTTTTTCCCATACTAATTTGGGCCACCCTTATGTACAATCAAAGTTAATTGCCCCACCGAAGGAAGTGATTACCCTTCAAAATATCTTTCGAACTAAATCTTTCACATGTTGTGCAATTATACAAATCGAGTTTTAGACATACAGTGTCTAAAGAATTAATGGGTGCCATTTACGCATTCGGCCTTTCCAAGGCATAAAATGATTCATATTTGGGGAATGAATTAAAAAATTGGATTTTTTTTTTCAATTTTGTCACATTCCCTGTTTTATCACCCCAAAAATCACCAGGGGGATGATAGAATCGGGATATTACTGTAGTAATTAATTTCCACACCGGGTGGCTTAAACCCGGAATTTAGGCAATTGCCTTTTATTGTACTGAACTCGAGTGGCGATCTCTTTCCTCGCTTATGTGGTCGGGATAGGATCTGAAGACCAAACTGATACAATCACACAATCCTGCTTCATTGAGCTCAAGTGCTGATGAAACTGTATGTGGATGCCAGACATAACTAAATACTCATCCTACTCGGTTGGCATTGCACGAAACAATGCGTGTGAAAGAGTTTGTTTTAAAATAGTTCGAGAGATCGGCTATGTGCCGGGTGTTGGAAATTTGATCTCATCACTGAGTCATCAGTAGCCTTCTGAGCTGCCCAGGACGATGGAGGTCCTTCGTAGTAGGGAAAGCACCTGTCCAATGTACTGGTTTCATGGGATCAAACACCACCGAAGAATGTGGTTACCCTCCCTGCAATACATTTTTCGAACTAAATCTTTCACATGTTGTGCAATTGCATAAATCGAGTTTCAGGCATAGTAATCATCTAAGTGTTTATGACAATTAAATATTCTGTTAAATTCAGCCACAATATTAAGTAAATAATTCTAATTAAAAGTAATACAATATTCTATAGTTATGCCAACTATAAAAGCAGTATTTTTATTTGTATAAAATGTGGGAAAATAAATCATATTGCATCTATTTGCCACTTAACTTTGCTTAACTAAAAAATCCTTTTTTTTTCTGTGCGAATGATCAGGAAATGGAGTACCACAAACAGCACAAAACACAATAAAAACATAGTTGGAATACATACGGAATTGACTACGTGATAAAAGAATAGTAATGTGGAAGTGCCAAATTATCACATGTTTACTATTTACCGTTTACTATCGCACTTTAATGCCAGACAAAGGTTATTCCTGGCTAGACTAAACGGATATGCAACGAAACTAAACGTTTCATCAACACTTTTAAAGGGAGAGATCCCCCAGTGCCGGACACTGAAACCATTTAAGGCAACCCATTAAGAATAAACGGATTATGCTGACTGGTACTCTGTATACATAAGTTTAATTCTTTGTGATTCATTCAAACCATATTTGAATACATAGTTGAAGATGTGTTTGGTGATGATGTTTGATAAAAAAAAAATCTAATTAATAAAAGTGTCCTTTAGCAATGGAATCCCTTGCGGCATGTTCAAATATGGCCAAGTTTCAGGAAAAGCCATTCGGATAACCGCCCTAGCAAACATGAAACCACTAAAAAAAGAAATCGTTAAATTCTCACGTACAAAGTACATTCCAAGCCCTGGTGAATGATACTCAGCTCTGAAACCCTACTTAACAATAAAGTGAACGGAACAACAGATTTAGAATGCAAATAGGCTTAAAACAATGAAGTTGTTTGTTATTCTCACAACAGTAAGTTTATGGTTACTTTTTACATTTTAAATTCCAAAAACTATGTAAAGCTTATTTCCAGTTATTCGTATCGACGCAACAAATTCTGTTCGTACGCCACACGGGAGAGCAACTACGTGCCATAGAACAAAATTGTATTAAATTGCTCTTACAACCTGCTACCTGTTGGCACAAATATCTCAACTTGGAATATCCAAACGACGAGGTAACTTGTTGTCACATTAGGTGTCTCTTCATAACGGCAGGATTCTATGATGACGAGCATGGAGCGCACATTGACAACCTCTACGAGCAACATCTAGACGACACGCCACTGAATCGCACCGCATGGAGGGAAGCAAAAACCAATTGCCTGACTAAGCAGTTCGCTCATGGTGTTCCTAGTGATCTATGTAAACGCACTTACATGGCCTTCCAGTGTTTTGAAATCGAATATTTGATAGCAGTGAGTAGGGCGGACTGTGAAATAATTCTTGATTAAATTAGCATCATGCATTAAAATCATAAATAGCTTGTTTTTTATTCTAGTATATATATTAAAATAATAGAGCAAAGCAAAAAAAACTGACGTAAACTACGTCCGAAGCCCGTAGTCCATAAAAAAATGCCAAGTTGATCCAGATATATATATCAAACTGATTAGAAATCAACAGACATGACAAATATTTGTTAAATATTATGACAAATGGTGTACTGATCCCGAGCAGCACATGTCAGGAAAAATGGTTGCAGCAACTTTATAGTATAGTGACTAAATCTGGTCACAGATGAGTTGTCGTAACCCATGTGGAATACGCGTGCTGCTAGGGATAGTATAATGTGCCCACTTGATTTCTAGCGATAAGATTGAGTTTTGAAAGTTATGATGATCATTTTGTTTGCTTATGTTCGTTTCAGTTGAATATATTTATAAAGCCACACAACTTGTGTGAAACTCCATATAAATTGATCGGATCATTCTGAGATGGGCATAACGGATCCTTTTGTTGGACCCATCAGATGTAGTTCTGGACCGCCCTTCCCTAATGTTGACCAACTCATAATTGTTTCATGGTGAATGGTGATTAACCAGAACTAGTGATCTTGGTAAACCATTCTTCCCTTATTATTTGTTGTTTTGTCATGAAGAAGATTGGCTGCTGTGTTCACAGAGTTACATTTAATATTCGCGTTTCTCGTACCAACTCATCAATCTTTCTCTGTCTGTAGCTAGCTTTGAAAGATATACGAAAATCGTGCCTATTAGGGTAACTGTACCAAAAGTGGAGGCATTAGTAGAACCTTTTTTTTAAATAGATAATTATGGAAATTTTACAGCCAATAGATAAACTCATAAAATTGCTGAGAAAATGAGATTAATGCTTCCTAACAACAATAACTACCAAATATTGTTTGAACCACTTATGGGTACTCCGTTCCTTTAGTGGTGGTAAAGATTAGCACTAAGGGTGCTATCATTTTATTTCTTATAAGCCTCGCCACTATTGGTACAGTTACACCACTAAGGAGTCAATTTTATTAAAGAACGTCTATTTTAGGCAAGGAAGAGAGTCAATTTTAATAAGGAAAATCATTGTTTTCAATACTTTTTAACACGAAATCTTAGGATAAGTTGTTTTTTTTTTGCCTTTCGCCATACTGATTTCAGAAAGTTAACTCCTAGTGTGCCGCTGTAACCACGCTCAAAGTGAGTGATTCATTGGCCATAATTTATGCATCATGTTGTAGTGCACGTTTGGTTTCATCACCAACATCGGTTTGACACTTGTAGTACCGGTACTTTGTCTGCCAGGTCGAAGTAACCTAGATGTTAGTCACGCGAACAGGAACGACATTAGCAATCTTATTCATTTGAATCAACTGGTTACTTAGATCTGGCAGCCAAAGTACCGGTACTACATGCGTCAAACCGATGTTGGTGATGAAACCAAATATGCACTTCAGCATGATGCATAAATTCTGGCCAATTGAAGCTTGTTGAAGCATAATTTGGCAAAATAATTTAAATGACTACAGCGCCACTACAGCGTTTTTGTACTTACGTTTCTACTCTTCATACTCAAGGATTCCTTTATACCAGAAAACAATGATTTGCTTGACAATGATTTGAAAACATAAACATATGAATATATAACAAAAGGAAAATATACAAATTTGAAAATAAGAAAATATAAAAATATGAAAGTAGCAGAACATGACAATATGGGTACACCTAAGGGGCAACCAACACTAAACCTTCGACAGTATCCAGAAATACCAACAAATACTAGCGAAAAACTACGTCGTATGAACGGTAAATTGATCAAAGAGCCCTGGTTGGAATATCATGAAGCACAACGCCACCCTGTCGAAACAGTCCACCCAGTTCTAGGCAACACATGATTTCAGTCTCCTTTAAATTCTTAAAAAATCACCGAACAACCACCCTTATTACTATTACTTTCTGAGCAATCTTTAGGCACCTTTAGGGCCCACGCCTTGATTTGATGGCATTTGAAATATAAAATGCGGTTAGAAAGCTTTCTAGAGTCTGTACAAGGTAGGATTCAGGTGCCTCCAATACGGGGGAGCACTGTGTCTCATCAACCAACTGACAAACGCCATAACAATCGAACCAGCAATCGTTTCGTTGTTTGACGAAAATCGTGGATACTACACCCAAAAAACAAATCTGACAATTATTGTATAAGTTCGTGGCATATACAATTCTGTAAGATTTTTATACAGAATATAATACAAATCTGTAAGATTTCAATACAACAATTGTATAAAAATCTTCCAAAAATTGTATATGCCACATTATTATAAGGTAAGGTTCTTATGCAGAACTGTATTAAAATCTGCCATCCGCTGGTTGGGTGTAGAAATATCACGAAACACCACTGCGAGACAATGAGTAATATTATCGCAAAGTTTAGAGTTACTTGCCCCCTGGGTACATATATGAAAATATGTTATACAGTCGCCTCTCCACATCTCGATATTGAAGGGACCATCGAGATAGGGAGAGATCGAGGAATGGACGAAAAATTAAAATGGATACAAGATCGAAAAAAGCGCGTCGCTATGCAAAACGACAACAAAACGAATGTCATTTATTATTTTTGATGTGTTTGTTATTGTCCAAAGATGGTCTAGTAGCCTAAAAATTTGATAACATCGACATAAAGTGAGTGAATCCTGAACTAAATATGATTAGAACACATCGAGATAGAGAAACATAGAGGGAAGTTATCGAGATGTAGAAAGCCAAAAAGTATGTAGATTAAAGGGACCGAGCGAACCATCGACATAGGGAGAGATATCGAGATATAGAACATCGAGATGTAGAGAGTCGACTGTATAACTAAAATATGAAATATAAGAGATAAACATCCAAACAAGCACAATTATGAGAATATAACACATGAAAGCATAAGAATAAGAAAGTATAAAATATGAAAACAACTTCACACCCTTACACTATTATATATACATGCTATGAAAACAAAAATATGAGAAAACAAAAGTTTGAAAACATGAAAATACAAATGTATATTAAAACAAAAATATTTGAAAATAAAGATACATGAAAATACAAATAAATCAAAACACAAGAAAACATGAAAGTATACATAGGTATACTTATAGGAAAGGAAAGGATATATATGAACATAGGAAAAAATGAATATATGATAAAATGAGCACGTTATAATATGAATACATATCTGAAAAACATATAAATAAAAATATGAAAATATATAATTAAAAACCACAGTTCCTTATCAACAGTGTATGGCAGCATACAACACAACACTATGAAACTATGAAAGTATACAAATAAAGAGAATATGGAGACAAAAAATTGCAAAATTTTAAAATACGAGACTACAAAAATATTACATTATGAAACTAAGTAAATATAGCACACACAAATATGGAAAAGTGAGGGAATAACAAAAACGAAAACAAAAAATATTCAAATTCCAAATTAATGAAAAAATGAAAGTGGAGTAAAACTCATGTTTCCTTTCAAAACACTGTCCAGATTGCTATCAGAAATCAAGGTAGGTGCAGTCCTTGACTTCAATCTAAGACAAAAACTACAAAAGCGTGAGGATTACTACTCCGTACCACGTCCATCTGTACCACAACTAGGGGATGGAAAGAAAATGTTGATGTGACACTTAAAGAGAGGCTCTCCACTCAGCGACACCCTCACAAAGCACCACGGAGTTGGATATTTGGAAAGTATTCGTTGGGTCAGGACCCGCCTGTAGGTGGCAATGTGACCGTGGTAGATCTTACCTCGTAACGCACCACGTAAAGGTGTCTACACAGCGTTACGGTCAACCTGAGGGAGCCGGGACATAATGGGACAAAAGCACAGTAGAACCATTCGAGTGTAGATGACGTTGATCAAAATCAAACGTTGATTGAAATCAAACTATTGCCATAAACGGACACACATTGAAGAACTTCACCACCAAAAGACTAAACAGATTAAAACATTCAGCGTGTTCAGAAAAAACATATTTTAAGCTCTTTTTATTGGAATGTACTCAACCGTCTAAGACGAGTTTAGTACTTCCCATTTAATTCCACTACGTTTTGTTATCTTTGCAGATACGTATTTCGACCTAACAGTTGACACAATACCAAACGCATCACAAATTATTACTCGTTTGGTAATGAAATACCTACCTATTGAGCATGTTTTTCCCTAAAGTATTTTACATATAAATTTTTGGTAATTTACCTCAGAATCTGGAAAACTGAACAGCTACCGGAGGAGTGGAAGGAAGAGGTCATATGCTAATTTAAAACCAATCAAGCAAATGGATCAAAATTATGCATGTAGAGGTTGTTGATCATGCTGAATTTTCAAAAAAGTAGTTTCTGTCTTGCGCTCACTTGCGTACTTTCCTCTTTCGATTTTTCATTAGCGTTTGTTCATCACCGATCATGCAATTAGCAAATAAATCATCATGATCATATACAACAACGGTGACCAAAAAATCCATACGGTAATGTTTAGTCTTTTGTTGATGAAGCTCTTTAATGTGTGTCCGTTTGTGGCAATAGTTTGATTCAATTATATAAATTAATAATAAAAATCAATAAGCGCTCATCGTCACCTACATTCGAATAATTCTACTGTACTTTTGTCCCATTTCAGCTCCCTCAGTTCCTCTAAGGGGATTCGTCACATAAGCATTAAACTGAAAACAGCGGAAATTTGGGTTTCATTATTTAAAAAAAACGCACTGAACTTTGTGATCGGTTACAAACAACATACATTTCTCTTCTTAGTTTGCATTACAACCATTGTCCATGACGGGCAATGGTTATTTTCCTTAATTTGATTCCGACAAAAGTTTAGAATAATGAGATCGGAAAACTGTTCGGTTCAAACCGTTCGACAGTTTTTTCTCCAACTTGCCAATTACCCAGATCAGCTCCCACGTCCATTGGAAGAAAAAGTATTTCTGTTTTTGCAGTAACCGGCTGTTTTCACTGAGGAAAAAACTCTGCATTGAGAGAAATAAATTCTAAACCTGTAGCATCAACTACTAACTAGCACTACTGAGGCGCCAATGGCGAATTCAAAGTTGCTGTACAGATAATTATGCAGAAGTGCCAATTAAAAATTTCCTGTTGATATTTCTCCACATATGAGATGAAGCATGAATATACATTCAATGATATGACGAACAAAACGTCGATTCCATGGAGAATGATAATTCCCAATACTGTCGCTTGAGGTTCTGTCTCATTTCGCGAATTAAACTTAAAAGTCACGGTTCGAAAATTAGGAAAATCCCGGGTATATGAGAAGTTTTTCAGAGTAATACAAATAAACTAGTACGTTAATAATGCGCGAGGAAGGTGAGAAATGAATAATTATGGCTTTTATTCATGAATTCAACCGTCCTTCAATCTCTGCTAAATGCTAAATCTCTGTTATGTTTAAACTGCATGGTTTAATTTTGAGATTCCTTATCTACTTTTCCTCGTAATACAGGATGTCCGCAATTTATCCGTTTATAATTATTTTGAGGAACAAATTAAAAAACCAGCATTCATTGCATGTTATCATAATAGAATTACATGAATCATTTGTTCACTTCAAAATGACCCCTGTATCCTGAGTTACACGTCTTCGATCGTATCGGAAAAAAATCCGGCCACAAGTTTCTATACAGATACTTTTCAGACATTTTTGACGATTGTAACATGATTTCAAATGTCTCGGTAATATATTCGGTTCTTTACTGGCTGTTGTTTTACAGAAGGATCAGATCGAATGATAGATTAAATTCAAATACGATGAGTAAGAAGGCAAAGCATTCACAAAGACTAAAAGTTTTTTGTACATAAAACGACAGAATCAACATTTGTTACATCCTGCTGAGTTGTTATGGCCAAAAGGCTACTGATTCAGTCTACTATTGTCTGTTTTTGAACTGTAGAAGCAAATTCTCAAAAACTGTACGGATAATTTGCAGACACCCTGTAAACACTTGTTCTTAGAAAATTTACTCAGGGTCGTGGGTTCGAGTCTTACCGAAGAAAAATGGTTACCTCCAATACATTTTTCAAATCAAAATCTTCCACATAATATACAGTGGTGTTCAGAATAATAGCAACAATGTTCAATTTTCATACAAAATAGCCAACTTTGGCATGCTGTAACTTTGTTCCTCGATGACCAATTGAGCTGAAATTTTAGCAGTGAATGTCCAATACCCGGAAAATATGCAATTAACTTTGATTCAACTGATAATAACAAAATACACAACATATTTTAAAAATGTTTTTAAACCGGAACAGCTGTTATTGATGGAACATCCATAAATAACGTACCGCTTAGAGGATGTCTGAAGTGCGATGACTCATACATTTTTTTTCAGATGCTCTATACAAAAAGTATAGTTATTAAAATACAATTACAAAAAGTGTAACATAGGTGGAAGAGATGGTTGGAAATAGCATTTTTTTGCGTTACGTAAATGGATTTTCCCTTTTTAGGTGAAACACATGGCAACTTTCTAATTGGTGCACATCATAGATATTTTCCCATTTTCTCCAAATTTCTTGTCATTGTACGTAGGATTTTTTAATTATGTTGAAAAATGAAAAATTGACAACGTTTGGAACAGAAAACATCAGGTTTTCCGACGCAAAGATGACGAAAAGCTTGCACCGAAGAGCCATTTTTGAAGAAAAAAAACAGCTACGTACAATGACAATAATATGTACAGGTTGGCACTGGCAACGATAATATGATACATTTGAAATATTTTATAAAACTTAGGACACATTTTTCTTAAATTTGATATGTAGCAACAGAGAAAATTAATTCGGCATTTTTGCAGAAAGAGAAATAAAAAATAAGTTATTATTGATATATTAAAAATGCAAATGATAAATGAATAACTATCTTTGTTATGATTACATAATCTGTTCTTTATTTGCAGTTCGATATGCAGGGCATGTGGCAAGAATGTACTGTACAGCAACCCTGGCAATCACCACGATTTCTTCTAAATCATTTCTGAGAGTGCATTAACCCTTTATAAGGCAGTGGCAACTATATTGCCACCAACATATAATATGTTTTTCTATTTATTAACAAGAGCTCTACTTATTATTTCACATGTAGTGACTTTATTTGCTTCCTAGTAACACCCCAGATGAATATGAGCCATAAAAAAAATTGAAATGTCTATTTGAGAACAGTTTTTTTACGAACAGATCGTAAGTTTGGAGTGGAAGAAGGATTTTCAGTTATAATTCGTTAAAAAAACGACAAAGATATATTTTTTCCCGTTGGCATCAATTATTTTGAATCTCCTGTGTTAGATTACTACGTGATTAGCGTGAAAAAAGCTTTGCCTTTCTGTATATTTGGTTTTTGGATTTTTGACGAAATTGTGTTTTTTTCCCAAGGGTCCCCCCTTGGGAGAAAAAATGCGAAAATTTTTTTTTCACTTATAATGCGTTTTCTGACTAGGACTCTTCACCAAAAAATGTAACGTACTTTGATTCGACTGGTTCTACGTAAAACCAAATTTTTAAAAATCTTTTTATATTTTTGTTGTTGCCTGTTTTCCCGCTTGCCGGGCAGTGGCAACTATATTGCCACCAATGTTGTCCCGCTTCGCGGGCAGTGGCAACTATATTGCCACCAATGTTTTACCGCTTGGCGGGCAGTGGCAACTATATTGCCACCAATTTTTCAATGTTTCTGAACTGTTTAATGTATAACAAACATACATTTGAGTTTAATACCATGTCAACATTGTGTCCTATTGTTGTTTTTGTTAATTTATTGTTCAGATTCGTCTGCCTTATAAAGGGTTAATAGCTCTCACTCTTTTATGATTCACAGAACAGCCCTAAGTTTTGAAAGTGGCCGTCAAGTAAAGTTTGTCCTAACGCAGCGCAATATGACTTTACAGCTCTTAACTTTCTATTTTTTTTCTAATTTTTTATTGTTCAGATTTTGCAAAATTTTCTTATGTAGATCAATAATATAAACTTCAATGCATGTTTAAATGTGGTTTAAAGTTAATTTTCAAAATTCTACAATTTTATAAAAAAAAATATATAATGACTAATTCTAGCATTATTTTCGAAAACGTCGTATGTCTAAATGAGAGACACTTCCTTAATTCGTACACTAATATGTTAAGTCAATTGTTTTTGTGCTTGAGGCATTTTAAGACTTCGGGCTGAGTAACTTCTGTTGCTGAGAAGGCAACATCAAATTTTCAGACGAATGAACCATCAGCCAAAAACGTCAGGCCGATTAACTATCAACGGTTGAGTCAAGTGCCTGCGGTGTTTTGCTAGTGCATTTGAAACCAAATTATACCACTTTGTTTTGTAAGTGAAAAAAAAGACCGAGAAGGTTGAGAAGCATTTCCATCTATTTTAAAATTTCAAATTAAACAATGTCCCTTCGACTATAGAGTCGGAAAAAAATCTGACGCTTTCAGGATGATTAGCTTCATCGTTCCCTAAAAGAAAATCGAATATCGATTCTTAATTTTAGGACCCAATTGAATTTCAATTGTCCAAAACATTTTATGATCGATTCTAAAAAGCAAAATAGTGATTTGGAGCGAAAACAAAAATTTGAGTTGTAGAAGGTTAATTAACAATGATCCCCGGTGGCCAACGCACGGCATCTAGGAAAATCTGAAAAATCCGAAAAATGGTTCATTCGAGTAGTTTATCTAGAATGATGTCGATATTTTGTGTAAACCCGATTACAAAATGTTCGTAGGGGAACTGTTCCGATCTCCATCTCACTGTACATATATCCATCTCATCGGTAAACAAAGAAATACGACACCAAATTCGTCGCTACTTCTTGTCAACATGCGAGCCCACTGCTATAAAAACCAAAAAAATAATAAACAAACCAAATTCCTTTCCATTGCTTTGTTTTTGATGAGATGGAAATAGGAGCTATGAGACGAAGTGGCGAACCGTTCCCCTATATAGAATGGGCCATGGCCTGTTTGGGTGTAGAGCAAATATTTTTCTACCTCAATTTTGCTTGTGATACGCAGCACTTTCTTTTAGAAAACTTTGCTCCTCCGCGAGCATCGTCCAGTTTTCGTGTCCCTACCTGGATAAAAATATACTATTGGTTCAATAGTGTAAACAATTGAAATACTATACAATGTACGGTATACAATAGGATATATTGGTTCTCGAAGGTTGCACAGATTCTATTAACACTGAGGATACAATACATCAACATATTTCTCTAATGTAACAATACTTGCAATTGTTTTTGAAACGTTTTCGTACATAATATTCATACATTGATAAGTTTTGAAACGTTTCTTAAATTGTAAATAAACCGTATAACAATATTTGCCTCATAGAGCTTGCTGACGTTTGATCATCTTTCTCTTGCACGCGCACAGAATAAATAGGATTTGTTTTCATCGGGAAACGCTTCGGAAGCGTTTCCCGATGAAAACAAATCTTATCCTCTTCGTGCGCGTGCAAGAGAAAGATGATTAACGTCAGCGAGCTCTATAGCGTCAAATACGCATGTTTGCCTTTAAATAGCATTGTTGAACAGTAAAGCTGTCATAACTGAGAAATCAAAATCGTATTGTTTTACTATACAAATACAATACAATCCATTGTTTTTTGAACAGTTTTGTTCGGATATGTTAACAATATATTAACCATACACTCTATTGTGTGACGAAAAAAATGTATGGAAAAATTTCAGATTTTGTATAGTTACGATACTTAACAACCCGTATATTCTATTGAGCCTTAACAACCCGTATATACATTTGAGTAAATGGTTCATAACAATGCATTCTAATGTTTTCATTTACAAAATAATCTATTGCCAATTTAATGTTATTAATAGTAGTGTTACAATAAATTGTAGTGTTATTCTACTGTACTTTTTATTCGGGTAGAGAACTACCGGTCTAATGAGCGTTTCATTGTTAATAAGTTTGGTACGATGGGGCCTCCTTAGCCGTGCGGTAAGAGGCACGGCTACAAAGCATGACCATGCTGGTGGTGGCTGGGTTCGATTCCCTGTCCGGTCTAGGAAAATTTCGGGTAGGAAATTGTCTCGGCTTCCCTGGGCATAAAAGTATCATCGTGTTGGCCTCATGATATACGAATGCAAAAATGGTAACATGGATTAGAAACCTCGCAGTTAATAACTGTGGAACTGCTTAATGAACACTAAGGCTTTGATCCGATTCGCAAATTGAAATCAAATTAAACTTAAAAATGACAGTACAAAAAATTTCACTGCAGGCAGAGCAAGATAGTATTGACAGAAATTGAATCATTTTTAACAGATGTTTTGTTGGTCTTGCTGGGTAGCAGTTTGGTACGGCTGCGAACTCTATTCGATAAGGGCGTCCTGCGGAGTCCAAAGAATGTACGGTTTCCAGCTACGATGCGTGTCCGAATTTCTCTGCTGGTATCGTTATTGGGTGTCACCAGTGAAATCACCACCGATACAAACTCGTGGTAGGTGACTCACGTTGTCTTCTCTTGAGCCTCTTCCTATCACGTACTTCATCTTCGACGTGTTGATGACTAGTCCGAACCGCTAGCTACGCGGTTCATTCTGATGTAGTTCTTACCGTCTTTTTTGAAGATGGGACACACGATACCTTCCATCCACTCCTGCGGCAGAACCTCATATCCTCAAAAACCTTCGAATTTACCCAGTGCAGCGCTCTAGCCAGTGTTTCACCACTGTGCTCAAATAGCTCTCCTGGTAATTAGTCAACCCCAGGGGCTTTGTTGTTTTTCATCCGTCTAATCTCCTCCTGGATTTCGTGGAGATCCGGAGCTGGAAAACTATGTCCTTTGCGCATGCTCCCATGTTCGTCACCATACCACCATCGTTGTTTGCCACATCGCCATTCAGGTGCTCTTAGTAATGCTGCCGTCACCTCTGGCTCGTTTGTAAGAAAGTCCTCGTTTATATCCTTAACCTTACGCATGTCTGGCTGTGGCACGTGGCCGTTACGTGAACGGTTCAACTTATCATATGGTCGGGGTTCAGCCAAACCGCACCAAGCGGCTTTTTGAATGACTTGTGATATTTTGTTCGCAAAAGGAAAACAGAATGTATTTTATGTCAATTCATGCGTACATTTGTTGTAGGATATCCTCAGTTATGGCGTTGAACGATGTCCGATGTGATTTGTGATTAATTAAATCTGTTACACGAAAACTTTGGCAAAAATAAAGGACATTTTTCATTGGCGCTTGGTGTGATTTGGCAAAACCCCGACCATATATAACTTGGTGTGTGTTATTAGCATGGTACAGTTGCTCCGTCTCTCCACGGTCTCGATTTTTCAGCTGGCGCTTTTTCCTCCGGATAATCGGATTTTGCCTGTTCCGCGCCTATTCGTATCGTGCCTCGTCCGCTCTCGTGCGATGTTGCAGCAATCTTGCGCATGATGAATTCTTCTCCTTCATTAACTGCTCATACTTACTTACTTGATGGGCTACAGCTCTTCGATGAACCTACGCCGAATGGAGTATCCTTCTCCACTGGACTCGATCCTGGGCCAATCGCTTCCAGTCGCCCTGAACATTGAGCGCCCTCAGGTCCTCTTCAACTGCAAAAAGCCATCGTGTACGCGGCCTTCCACGAAGCCTGCGGCCTCTTCCGGGTTCTCAACTAAATATTATCTTCGCTTGTCGTTCTTCCGGCATACGAACAACGTGACCAGCCCACCGTAGTCTGCCGTGTTGTATAAGCTTAATAATATCCATTAACTGCTCATATTCGCCGTAATACCAGTCGTTTATCTGATCTGAATACACCGTGCATTGCTTCCAAAGGCGGATCGAATATTTCTCCAGCCATTTTCAAGAGTGCCACTTCGCGTAGTCTTAGGCTAGCCAACCGTCTTGTAGCCGCCCAATGTTTAGCCGCGGCGCTCGACTTCGACGCCGTGTTGTACACAGTTGCTAGCTTTGAGCGCAAGCATACTGTAACGAAGTAGTGGTCGGATTCAATATTCGCACTTGTCGAAGAATAGTTTACCATCGATTAGAACGTAGTCGATTTGGTTTTATGTTTCTTGGTTAGGTGATCTCCATGTGGCCTTGTTGATATTCTGTGGAGGAAGATAGTGCTTCTGACTACCATTCCGCGGGAGGCTGCAAATGTTATGCCTCGTTGGCCGTTGTCATTCGATACGGTATGTAGACTATCCGGTCCGATGACCGGCCTATACATTTCCAACCTGGATACCTGGGCGGTCATGTCACCGATGACGATTTTGGCGTCCCGCAGTGGGCATCCATCGTATGTTTTCTCCTGTTGTGCTCTTTCTCGTCGTCAGGTCTCCCTTCGTGTGGCCAGTGCACGTTGATGATGCTATAGTTGAAGAAACGGCCTTTAATCTTCAGCTTGCACATCCTTGCGTTAATTGGAAGCCACCCAATCACGATTGGCTTATTTTGCCCACCACTATGAAGGTTCACAGCTCTTTGCTGGTGCTACAGCTTTGGTAGAATGAAGCCGCTCGATGCCCGCTTTTCCACGCATTCTGTCCTCTACAGTAAATATCCTGTAGCGGTATAACGTCGATGTAATTCATCGTGGATTATCCTGTCGCATCTGCGAAACCTAACTTCTCGTCGTTCCATATTTCAAATTTCCAATCGTGATGCTTTTTACATCACCTAGGTCTTTGACGATTATATCTAGCCATAATATCTATTATGTCGTTTGTAATTTTTGGTTTTACAGGCGACTTATTGAGCCTGCGCAAACCTTCTGTCTCATCGGAGGGCCGTCGTGTCAGGTCTGTTTAGCGTCCCACCTAACACCATGACTTGGGCTCGTGCGCTTTGTGCGGCCCACGGTTGTTTTGGTGCTTGCTTTCAAATACATCCAGCTTTTCAAAGAAGTTTAACAGAGCCCACTGTCAAACCTCACCACACCCTAGACAGGCACCGCAAGTCACAGTTAGCCTGGATCGTCACGCCTTTATGGACATAGTCCCTGATGCTCACAAAGAGAATTCAAATCATTCCAAATTTGCACTGTTTTCCACCTTCCAGTGCCGAAATTTCATCAAATGCCAGCGATTTGGATCAAACCTTGATTAGATATCCTATCTCCACTATCATTTTCCTGCAACCATCATGTTAAATGTAAAAAATATTCTTCAGAACCGGCCCGCAATTTTTATTAATTCAATCTATTGGTTGAAGAGTGGATTACCGAAACAACAAACTTATAACACGAAGTCGAAAATGGTAGTACGGGTTAGTTTTGTTGTTAGTGAGTGTCGTGACTTCGAGTCCACCCATCAACTAAATCGTTTCAAAACTGATTTCTTGATTTTAAAACATGGATGAAACTATTCCAGTACGGTGAACTTGTTAATGTGAAGGGCGGTGAAATGTCAATGCATATTCACCAATCACGCAGTCTGCGAAGGGTCCGCAAATCGTCCTCCACCTGATCGATCCACCTTGCCAGCTGTGCACGTCGCCTTATTGTTCCGTCGGATCGTTGTCGAGAACCATTCTCACCGGATTAATGTTCGACATTCTGGCTACGTACCCGGATCACCGCAGTCTTCCGATTTTTGCGGTGTGAACGATGGATGGTTCTCCCAACAGCTGGTGCAACTCGTGGTTCATTCGCCTTCTCCACGTACCGTGCGCCATCTGCACCCCACCATAGATGGTATGCAGCACTTTCCTTTCGAAAACTCCCAGTGCGCGTTGGTCCTCCACGAGCACCGTCCAGGTCTCGTGTCCGTAGAGAACTACCGGTCTAATGAGCGTTTTGAAGATAGTCAGTTAGGTACGGCGGCGAACTCTATTCGATCGGATGATGCGTCTCCGAATTTCTCTGCTGGTATCGTTATCGGCGGTCACCAGTGAGCCAAGTACACGAATTCTTCAACCACCTCGATTTCGTCACCACCGATAGAAACTCGTGGTGGATGGCTTACATTGACCTCTCTTGAGCCGCTCCTATCATGTACTTCGTCTTCGACGTGTTGATGACTAGTCCGATCCGTTTAGCTTCGCTTTTCAGTCTGATGTAGGCTTCTTCCATCCTCTCAAAGTTACGTGCCATGGTATCAATGTCGTCCCTGCTCTTCGTATTACTCCCTCCAAAGCGATGTTGAATAGCAGACACGAAAGACCATCACCTTGCCGTAACCCTCTGCGCGTTTCGAAGGGACTCGAGAATGCCTCTTAAACTCGAACTACGCACATTACCCGATCCATCGTCGCCTTGATGAACCGTATCAGTTTATCCGGAAATCCGTTTTCGTGCATTAGCTGCCATAGCTGGTCCCGATCGATTGTATCATATGCGGCGTTGAAGTTGATAAATAGATTATGTGTGGGCACGTCGTATTCGCGGCATTTCAGCAATACCTAACGTACGGCGAACACCTGGTCTGTGGTAGAGCGTTCACTCATAAATCCCGCCTGGTACTGCCCCACGAACTCTCTTGCAATTGGTGTTAGTCGGCGGAGAGATTTGAAAACTTATGTCACGTGAAAAAGCCTCCTGGTTCCTCCTCCAGATTCTACTTTCTCGCAATCGATGAAATTATCGATGTGAAAACCATGGAACATGTAACTGTCTTTATCTTCAAATCACAGAGGAATTTAAAGCTTTGATCCCAATGAGTGGAATGACTACCGTAAAAGGCCTGAGGGAAACTGACCTGGAGGAGCTTAGACTCTCTTATGAGAGTTAACCAGGGAAAACGATCAATAACCTTAAAGTATTGATGCTCATTTTTTTAATCTTTATTAAAGTGTTTTTTTAATCTACAGATTAAGTTGAACACCGGGATTATTGATGCTCATCATTAAAACAATCAATTTTGTCATCGCGGAGGAACTTAATCATCACCAATTTTAAATGATGTTGAAAGAAATGGAAGCAGAGTATAGGTTTACTGGATTATTAGGAAGTTCGTAGTATAAAGCTTTTAAAACAAAATTAACACTTTAACACAGTTGCTGGTAAAATCGAGGCCCTTCAATGGGAATTTTCAGGCCTATTCGGTAATTTTCGAGAACACAGTAACGTTATTTCCATTTTAAACACCGTTTACTGATGTGAATAATGTAATTGGAATGTTTCAAAAGTAGATGCATAAGTATTAGATTGCTAATGGCGCTTCAGATCTTGTGACCAACATGTTTTGTTTGAGACGGTTCCTTATGTGTCAGATATTCACGTTTTCCATCAAAGTAGTCCAATTTTCACATTTGAGAACAAGTAATCAAAAACAATTAATCTGACATTGAAGGTACCGAGCAAACCCTTTATGTGAAATCCGGGTTACTATGGTTGAAACATGTTGATCACAAATGCTGTATGGGAAAACAGCGCCTCTGGCATTCTAAGACTTATGCTTCTACTGTTTCAAATGGAGATTATTGATCTCCAATACAACGACGATCTCAAATCTAAATTTCTGATAAAACCATATTTCGAATTTCGGTCACTTATTACAAATTCAATAAACGTCGCAGAGTAGCCAACAATTTCATGTTTCCCATTAAATTTTTAACCTATCATGTAAAAACGAAAATAAACATCAATCTTAGAACACAAATAAATCGTGTTTTGTTTTTCTCCATCCTGGAATAATGAAAAATAACGTTTTGATTACTTTGAAACCTTGTAAAAAATTATGTAAGTACCGAATATAAATAAGGGGTATAACCAGATTCTGAAAATTGGCCCGTGGCTTGAAAAGGTCGGGCAGGCCAGGCGTTATCAAATTCAATAGTGATCAACAACGATTCTACGCCCTGTGTCGAATGCAACATGTGGCGAGAAAATTGGTTAAAGATAACTATATGAAAAGTTTTCTAAGGTTTTTCTTAGCTTTTGTGCACACACATAAGCACACACATACACACACACGGACAGACAAACATGTGCTATGGTCGTCGAGCGGAGTCCATTGGTATATAACACTATGGGTCTGCGAAACATATATACAAAGTTCGTTTTCGGAGTGAAATGATAGCCTTTCGGCACAACTTTATTGTACGACAAAGCCAAAATATGTTTGTATTTGCCGCGAGTTAAGGATAAATGAAAGTGTCTTTAAAGTAAACTATGGCATTTTTTGCATGAAGATGTTATGTTTGTTATGAAGATAGCAAATCGAATGTAAAAGAATCCGGCTGCAGCACTCTCTATTTCCATTGTTGTAAAAGGTAGATATCCAAAAATGCTTATTTTTTCAACACGTTGCATATATAAGCAAACAAACAAATATAACGAAAGAATATATTCTAGAAGACTGATGGTGTAGAAATACATTTGATGCTTTATATAATTTTAAGTATTCTCTTCGACTTGGGCAGCACCTTTCACCATTACTGTCAGGGATAGATGTCGGTTATTTGTTCCCTAAATTCGGCTACATTTTTGTTTTTCCCATTCAAAAAACGTGCTTTCTGAGAAATGGATATTATTTATACATTAGCAAAAATTTAAAGTCATTAAAACTAAAACAAAATCGGACTTTTATCTTATTCATCAGCGGAAGACATTCATGTAATTTATTCAAATGAATTATTTTAACTGAATTGCTGCCAACATGAAAATTAAAGGTACATAATGAAAAACCAACAGTATTTAAACAGAAAATAGATTAGCTTATGAACGAACGGAAAGCAACACCCAATCCCAGAAGCATGATGGATCCCTCGCATCATGTGATTGGAAATTTTCACTCTCACTGAATTCGAAGCCAGTAAAGTGACAAGAGGCGATGTCTCTCATTATAGTCGATTAGGTTCCGAACTATGACACACATGGCTATTCCCACATCATGTTCAATGTGTCTCATAAAACTTCGCACCCGATCAATTATGAGATATATTACTGTTGTACAATGCTGTAATCCTAGTTCACACTTACCTTTTGTCACCTTCATCACCGAGGGGTACCCCTGTTGTGTCCCCTGCCGGAGGTGCTGTCGTTGTCGTCGTCGTCGTTGCTGTCGCAGCGGAATTCGGGGGAGTTGGTACCTCCTCGTCCTGTGGTTCGCCTTTAGCAGCTCCAATCCATGAGCTTACTTGGTTAGTTAATCCGGAAAACATATTCACTGCAATGACGAGGTATTCTCGTTTAGATAGATTAAATTCTTTTTTTGTGATTCTTGTATTCCGATTCTTAATGAACTTTCTTCAATTACTGCTATTCAGACGAAAAATTATCACGTAACACGAGAAAAATTCTTCTCCTTTGGCTCGAATGCCTTCACTGAGCACTTTTCACTGCACAATGGAAAGTTTTTGGAAATGGAAATACCTAGAATACGTGCCACAATTCCAATTTATGCATTAATAAAGCACTTTGCTCGCATTACCATTGAAAATATCGAAACGATAGTAATATGAAAAACTGTTTGCTTCTAATTGATGAGCTTTTCCAGTTAGGCAAGAAAAATTTTCACTCCCAATAAGGATCAGAGACAAAGAATTTTCTATTCTTCTATATTAATGAAATTAACCTAGGATAAGACGTGTTTTTACCAGCTTTTTTGGATAAGGGCTTTGGCGGTGCTAGAGTGTTCACACCCGGAGGCTTAGGAGTTTGGAAAAAGGCTTCCCAGCACTATAAATTCGAGAGAAAAGTACCACTGAATTTCAATTTTCGTCCACCACTTGACACGGCAACCGATCGAATTCCAAATCGGAAATCGTTCTGCAAATGCGCATCTGCCAGGATGAAAAACTACTACCTCATCTACATGCTTCTGCACGAAGGATGTACGAAAGGCCCGAATCGTAGACGACGGCGAGCGTGTGCTTGGGGTGAGACATGCGTACTAGTCGGAAAACCTCACCGGACCGACCGGAGATCTGTCAATGTTCGTCAGTTTCCTTCGCCTTTGCGGTTTCCGTTTGATTACGCTTTCAAAAAATACTCAAGTGAAACTTCGTTAAGATGGAGACGCTTGGTTTATTATAATAAGTAAATCAATCTCTATAGGTATAAAGAAATGAGTTTACGTTTGTTTTGAGGCAATATAACTCACGAATGGATGGACCGATTTGAAAGAAAGATTTTATTTTCAATGGAATACATAGTTTGAAAACCATGAAAGTGTATTAAGTAGGTGAGTTGTGACGGAATCTAAAACAATTGAGTCAAAAAAGAACTAGAATGAGGCGCTGCTAACAATCTTGAATTTGATATTTACCCTTGGTGCATGAAAAACAACTGCCCAGCCCGGGTAAGGCAGGGGCAGATCAGATAGTTTTTTATAATAGAGTATCTAGTAAGATATTAACTGTGAGAGTTTCCCGAAGAAAGAATATGTTGGTTCAATCAATAACCTGGAAAACGACTATCTTTAGCGCACCAAAACGTTCGTAGGATTGAAGTCAACTTTTATTCCA